>NC_071571.1:97570747-97605150 GCF_024509145.1 Vidua macroura
GTATAGACAAGGAGCCATGAAAGTCACTGTCAAATTCAGGAATAAAAACTCACTTGATTCTTCTGGGGTTCCTTTTTCTTGATTATTCTGTCTCTTGATCTCAGTTTTCTCAGAGAGCTCACATGGTCAGTATATATTCATTCTGCAGGTTGATACCACCATTAGCTGTATTCTTGTACAGCCTGCAGGCGGCATGTACTGTAACTAAAGAAAAAATACTAAAAACATATGTAAGAGAGCACTTGTGACAAAAATATTATATAGTAGAAAAATTCCTTCTGTATCATACATGTTTTGTTTTTAATTGTAAAGCAGCAGTGGTCCTGTTAATGCAGTCATGCTTGAAAAATTTTACCAATTAGTGTAATATCTATACCTTGGAAAATATTTTGAACCATATATTTTATAATTAGAAAAAGGAAAATCCTTCAAAATGTTTCAATAGCCAAACATAATGGGTCTAAATATCAAAAGTGTTAATAATTTCATTTTAATTTCTTCAAATAGCCAACATTCAGAAAGAAAAAAGTCAAATAATAAACCAATGTAGATGCAGATCCTGGGTGGTATTTCTACATTCTAAAAATTAGCCAAAATTCTCTCATGAAGACAGTAGCATAGCAGATAGAAATAATCTCAGTTCAGTCACATGCAGCAACTTCCTTTTATTTTGTAAAAATTGAAGGGATTTTTAGGAAATATTTAGTACTATACGTGCTAGAGGTCTGTTATTCCCTATGACCCCATTACACTGCAATTACAGTCAGATTCTATGTATGCAATTTTGGTTTTTTTTTCATCTGAAAATAATTTATTTTACTTAAGAAAGCAATATAAATAAGAACAATTGTTCTTTCTTTAGCAAAGTCTTTCAACTACAGCTAACTATGAAATATTTTTCTCAGGTTTAGTCTTTTTTTTCTTTCCTTTCAATGTTACCAGTACAACATCTTCTTTGACCATCAAGGAAAATATTTTAAATGGCCTGGGATGCTCAGTTTTGTTATATTCTACTGTTCCGTTGTTCCTGAACACTTTTTTCTCTCAGGACCTAGAAAAGCAGGCAGGAGTTCTACCTCAGTCATTCCTGGGAGAAAATTAGAAGGGGTAGCTACAGTCATCTCTGGTGAACATTCTGAAGTCAGCACAGATGCATAATTCATACTTTATATTCTTTTTAGCAAAACCTTTAGTGGAATATGTGTTATTTATTTATTCATTCTTTATTTCATTCATTTGGTCAGGGTAGTCCGAATTAGTTTTAAATTTGTTGTAATTTAAAAACTCAATTCAATATTGAAGGAATTGAAAAGTAAAAATTTTTTGTGGTTATATCATATATTCTTTTGCTAGAAAAATGTTGGCTGTCTTTCATCTTTAGCTTTTTCTCTGTTACAAGGAGATTGTAACTAAATTAAATTTACTGACCATCAGAGGGTTTAAAGGAGAAACATGATGCACTTCTGAAATAAAAATATCAAAAAGACCAATGAGAGAAAAATTCAGCATATATTTCTCCTAATCCTAAATTTTTAGTAGTGTATTTCTCTGCAAAATAAGTGATTGCTTCAGGAAATCTTGAGACTGCAGCTACAGTTACTTCAATTTATTCTGCAGAATGGGTAGAGCTGCCTTACCCCAGAGCACGAGAGGTCAGCCAAAAGCATCAGCACCGTTTTGTGGTCTTATTACAAGAAATGGTGAATAGCTCAGGGAGTTGCTGATTGCCCTTTACTCCCACAGACTTCAGTTCTTCAGTACCTAATGGTTTTAATCTCTTCAGTCCTAATGTCTACAATTAAACTCCAAAATATTCCCCCCCTGAGTCCCATTGTTTTCCTCCATTTGGCATTCATTGATTTCCTACCCTGCTACTATCTCCCTGATTTCCAACTGAAATAAAACACAGGGAGAATCATGTTATTTTTATTTCCATGTTGGAGTTTTATGCTACCATCATTGGCAATGTCAGCACAGCTCTGGGAATAGATAACAGCTTTTGCCAAAGACAGAAGGGAACACTGAGAAAACCGAACAAAAATTAAGAGACAGATATTTACAAAGCAAATGACATTTCTTACAGTTGTTAAGCTTATTAAAAACAAGTTCACATAGAAACAAACTATGATTATTTATTTAAAAAAAATAAGAAAAACATTAGATGAATAGCGAGCATCAGACATGACTTGTGGGCAGCCTGATGACAAGCAGTATTGATAGTGGAAGAACTAACATTACTGAGCAAAAATAAGATCAGCAGAAGTGAGTATTTCAGAACAGAAATGTTCCTTTTTCTGATATTTAGAAAGCAAGAAATCATATGGGATCATTCAGTAAGTTCATAGACATTAATAAGGGCAACCAGTTCAGGCCTGTTTGCAAACTATTTCCTTTTACAAACCTCATTTAGCAGGTGTGATGTACAGAATGCCACAACATCACACTACCTCACATTTGGACTGATAACAGTAAAATCAATAACAGGAAAATCAATATTCATTTTCATACAATAGAAATCTTGGAAGGAGCTGGGAAATTAGAGGGACTGTGAACCAGAAGCTGTTGACATACAGGAACCATCAATGGCAGCAGTATCTGTGCACAGGCACAGAGCATGGTTTAATGATTCCTTGCCAGGTAGTTATTTTGATAAAATTCATGCAAGAGTACTCAGATGGATGATGCTGACCATTACTAACTCCTGAATGCTCTTTCTGCCTATGCTCAGAGTGTATTTGCAAAGCAATGAGCTTTACTCAGAAACAAACATTGATCCATGAACAAGAGTATTTCAGACCCCAAATAAGTCCTTTTGGCAGTATCTAGTGTATTCTGGTGCCAAAATTTACAGTTTTATCAATACATGAATGAGCCATAAATTTACACATTTTGGAAGAGGGCAGTCATAAAGTTTAGCTAGGTAGTAGTTCAGTATGGCTGATGGACCTGTGCTTTGTCTGAAACTCTATCATAAGTCATTTTCAGGTTTCATTGATATTTGTTGAGCCCAAACACATTATCACTCCTGGGTGCCATTCTGGGAGGGATTGTACATATCTCTCAACATGGTTTTCTTTCTTATTTTTCTGCTGTCAATACCTCTTCTGTCACAAGACTTTTTTTTCTCTATAATGGTGAGCAGGGAAAATGTATGCATTATGTCCATTCTGCTTTTCTCTCTCTTTAAGGTTTGAGGAGCTTCTTTCCTTTTCAGTTTGGCTGTTCTAAGCACATTAGCATTTCTCACTTCTTCTTTAAATTTTTGTTCAAGCATTTAACTGAAAGGTGCTCATTATTTTTTTTATTTCAAGGTCTAGCCGAGTGTCAGAAATAAAGGGGAAATATCTACCAGCTCTGCAGCAGCAAAAGCCAATTTATTCCTACAAATATGATTCTCAATCTCTATTTTCTCTTTCCAAGGTATTGAGACACTTATGTCACATAAATCCATCTTACTTCCACCAAGATTTTCTTACTGGGACAATGTTGCTGACTATATAAATAAAATAAACAAGGGAAACTTGGTCCACTATGCATGAAGTAATTGGATCACCATCTTGGGTTTTAAGATATCAAAATTAGTGAAAGAGTCTGGTAGAGAATAAAGTAGATAAAAAAGTACATATTCTTACAATATTTTGAAGTAGTTTTGGAATAATGCAGATGTAAAATTTCTTTTTTTTCTCTATAGTCCTCCCAAAAATTCTTTCAGTTTGTTAGTTTGCTTGCTTTTTATTATGTAGATAGTGTAGATGGACTTGTTCAGAGAATTTGACTGCAGAGAGACAGCAAATGAAAAATACTCTCCCTGAGGTGAATAATGAGCCTCAAAAATGGGTACTCTGAAGCATGTATTTCATGAACATTACTCCTCTTCCCTTTTCTGGAAACTGCATGGCCTTTGCCTTGTATAAAAGCTGTGTGGTCTCATGACCTCAAGAGCAGTGACAGATATTTTTATGCTCTGCCTTTCAAGGAGAATGTCTTAAAAATTAAGTATTAAAGCAGGCATTGGCCCATAAGAGAAATTGACACATAAAAAAAATCTAATGAGGAACCAGAGAGACAGAAGCTAAGTATCTCTTGGAAAAAAAATGGAATAATAACAGTGAAAAAGACTTACCAACTTGTATCTGACAGATCACCACACACACTTTGGTGTAATTGAAATGTAAACAACAAAGACTATTACTGCCATCAGTTTTGTAAATTCAAATTAGATTCAGTTCTGTGGTTTCACAATTTAGCGATTGAAATCCTTTAAGCACAACATTCATCTATTCACATCTCTAACCATTTTAATACTTAGTTTTGCCATTGATTCCAGAATACTTACATTTTACTTCTGTCTACTGTCTCTTAATTGCTTTGCTTTGGTTACCTGGCAATCTTCCTGCTTCATTTAACTATTCCAGACTCCAATAATGAAAATGAAATGAATCCCCAAATATAGTATTTTATTATAATAATTGATGGTGGTAACTGTAATAATGATGTCTATATTGATAATAATAATAGAATGAGGATTATAACCTGCTTTAATTTATATTATTTTATACTTGTTTCTATTCAGTCTGCCTGAAGAAGGAATATTGTTTGACTGTTTTTTCTGTTGATCAGGTAAGTGGGATAGATGCTCAGTCAGCAGTGTCTTTCTTCTAGCCTCTACAACAAAAATCTTCTGACTTTTGACTTTAATGACTAAGATTCACTCCAGCTCTGCCTGTATCCCATGGCTGTTGACTGCTGATGATACTGACAGCCCTTCCTTTCTGTTTCTGAAAGCATCCTTGCCGTAGAGGAGCTTCAGCTGAAGCTGCCACTGACCTAGCTGAAGTCCTTCATGGTCACACAAAGGTGCCACTTTTCTTTTGAGTCCAAGAAACTTAAAGAATCTTTATTTACTCCCTGCTGTTTCCAATTTCCCATTAAATATCACACTGTCCTTTTTTGTACTCTCCATAAGAACTCAGCAGTCACAAACATATCTTTTATTTAGGTTTCTCAGTCACCTTGCATTAAGGATTGACAAACCACTATTGATGACTAATACACCACAATTGGTGTGTGTGGTTGATAACTGCCCTTTTCTTTGTATTTTTACTTCCTGGGTTTTTTTCTTTAAAAGTTTTCTATATATTGTTTCTTTTTTCCCCCATCTGCTTTCTAAATCTCCCTTAATACTGAAATAGTTTTCACTAAGCTTCATTGGGAATGCTCATTGTTCCAAGAAACATTTCAGATGAATTAGCCTAATTTACTAAAAGTATAGCAAACTTCCCATAATTAACTATCAGCTTTTCTTCTTCTAAAAAAGAAAAACATATTAAAAAGTCTTTTAAGACTTTAAAGTATTCTGTAAAGATAAAATGCACCTAGAGCAAATAGTCATTAAAACATGCAGATTGTTTTGAAGTTATAAACATATAGTACATACACATCGCATATCTGACCTTCACTCTTTAAATTTCAATGTCAGTGTTGTATTATTGCATATACCTAATTTTTATATACATAACATGAATAACAAAAAAGCTGAGTAATTTCAAACATGCTGCTCTTTCGAATGGACTTATGTTATTTTTCTTACATTATACTTTTGTTCAAGTAACGCTTTTGGTCCTGTAATGAGTCCCACACGAAGTATCACTATTATAAAATGAAGCTTACAGTCAGTTGTACAATTACACACATATCAAAATGTTAACTATATCATTCTTCACACAATGATTCTTCAAAATCAGCCTGCTTATAAATACACACATACATATTTCCCACCATATACACACTTGAAAAAATATTCCTCTACCTCCAGAATTCAACTACTAGAAAAGCTGTTGTAATTTTGAAAGCTTTACTTTTAAGGCTGTTTTGCTTTCCTGTTGTCTCACATCATCTCTGACTGCTACATTCTGCTGTAGCATACAGCATACAGACTGTTACTCTCTACATTCATTATAGTCCACATTCTGTTAATGTGATTCAAAAGAACAGTTTAATAGGTATCAGTGAGCAGCTTTTCACCTTGTGTTTAAAAATGAGATAACCTAGAACTGATTAACAAAAGAATACTTTTTTTTTTTTTGTATGGTCCAGATGACACAAAGAATGAAGTAATCCTTTAAAATATTTTTGAAAAAAAGAATTTCTGAAAATATTTTTTGAAACTCAAAACTACCCTGTCTTCAGTGGGTTTCCAAATGTTGAATTTTCTGCGAAGTCTTCATGCCTGAGGTATAGCTACTGTGTTCTTAAAAAGAGGAACATCTGACTTGTCATAAGGCATTTGTCATTCTTTGGCTTATTTGCTGAAGTTGAAGTTCTGTTAGTGTTTTTCCTAATTTTTTTTGTTTGCTTTTTGTTTTCTTCAGGGCTGAGAATGACAGGAATGCAATAAAGGGGAAAAAAAGTCATCTCTGTAGCCAAGATGCTCAGATGAATGCCCAAGGATGGGTCAGCTGTGAGCAGTGCAGGAAAAAACCAAACTACAAATAAAAATAAAAAAAAAACCAAAACTACCAAACCCAACCAAAAAAACAACAAAACAAACACAAGTAAAAAAAACCCAAAACCAAAACACAACAAAAACCAAAACCAACCAACCAACCAAAAAAAAAAAAAAAAAAAAATCAGAAACCAGAGAAAATAAAACAAATTCCCAACCCCTCTGTCCTCCTAGTTTTCATAATATGAAGCATGAAACCTTTGTGCATACAGACTGCACACAGCAGCTGACACGTACAGCAGTTTTAGGAAAGTGCTCTATCACTATAATTTGTTTTGCTTAAATCTCTAGGTGTGTTGAAAACAGTCCAGCTGTATACAGGATGACATTTTGAACAAACAACTCTGAGAGTTACAGACAAGGGAGTATTTTAGAGCTTTTGGGACATGAGCTGCTGTGCATATGAAAAGCGTACCCTCTAGAGCACTGTTTGCTGGCCTTTTAAATAATCATCAAGTATCATAAGCCACTCTAATTAGATTCCAGGAAACAATTCACAATAGAAAAATATTGCTACATTTTTCTCTAATGAATGATTTATAAAACAGACTGCAGCTTCTCTATATTTGTTTGTTATTCAGCAATCTACTTGGTCAATAATTCTTGGCAATGTTTTTTCCATGGTTAAAATTTTTTCAAATATGTATTCCTTCGAATTCCAGATGTTTTGAGCAATCATACATGAAAAGTTTGTGTTCTGAATGAATGTATCCGACTCATGTAATCAGGTTTTCAGTATAAATGAATTTGAATTCAAATTTTAAATTACTTTCCCTTAGAATTGTCAGATTTTTTTACTCACAGTGTTGGTCTGGTGCGGCGTTGTGTTCTTCTCCCCGGTCCCGGGTGGCTCGGGGGGCCCAGCTAGGCTCTGTGTATCGTCTGAGAGTCCAGGGCTGCCGCTGGTTTGGAGGCTCTGGCGCCAAGCCTGCACGTGGGCTGAGGCGTTCTGTAACCAGTGCTGGGAGGAGGTAAAGAGGCGAAGGAAGGCACACCTTGCCTTGCGGTTGGCTGGAGAAAGTTTATTGCTGCGTGGTGGCTGCGGTGGAGAGCAGCGTCCGTTCCTGGCACCCGCACGGACAAGATGGCGACGAAACAAAGGGCACATGGGGGTTTTATAGGGGGCGGGCAGATAAGGGCGGAAGCCCCCCTGCCCAATGGGGACAGGCAACGGGGGGATGACATGGACAGCGGCAACCAATGGGAACACGACAGGGGTGGGTACAGGGTTCCAGGACGAACAGGGATATGGGGATGGGGTAACTGACACAGAAGTTTCAGGAATGAACAGGGGCGTGGCCACAAGACTGGCATGGGAAGGCTCCAATGGTAAGTGACCCAGAACGAACCATCGCAGGGGGAACATGGGTACACAGAACTGGCTAACTAACATTATTAAAATCCCTGACTAAACCCAGCCCAGGATGCAACAATCTGGATTGGGCTACCAGTTCTTTCCTGACTTGTCGATGTTCCAGTATAGTGACTTTCCTTCTCTTCAGGGTCCACCACTTCTAACTAACACAGAGAAAAATATACAGGCAGCACTGGGTTCTTGCCTTCTCTAGAACTTTAAAATGCCTCCTCTCTTTCATTTAGTCCAACTCTACCTTCCTCAGACTTACTCAGTCATGTACTGTAATCACATTTAGCTCTAGAGAGATCTCCATTTGCTCATCCCTTTGAGTGTTTGAGGCAGTCCCAGTGAGTATCTCTTCTATGTCTGAAATTATTACTTTCTTAGATACATGCATGTGTCAATTCCTATGTAAAAACCCCGAAGATTTAAGACGATTTTAAATACTAAAATATAGGGGGTCAGATGAAGATGCTTGAGCAGCAGAGTTTTCAGAAAAAAATACTGCTGTACTTGATCCTTTCCACAAGTCAGCAAATGTGTGTTTGAAAAGACTACACATATGTCTTAAGAAGACATTGGAGATAAAAGTAGACCAGGAAATAGAATTGTCCAATGAAGAACTGAATATATCAAGGCAGTATAGGGCAGACAGAGAAAGGGTAGAGGTGTAAAGAAGAGCACAGAGGCATTCAAGATACAGTTACATGGCAGTAAAACATTGCCACAGAATTTCAACAAGAAGAGAGGGAATTGAGAAAGAACCAAGGCAGTAAGGTTGCTTTTACTACAGAACACCTAACTGTGCTGGTATGTAATCCCAAGGAGCACTGCTAATCACATTGATGGGATGTGTGTGGGGCCAGAAGTGCCCTGCTTCATTACCTTCATATGGCACCTGTCAGTAGAGTTGAATGTGTGCAAGTACTGACAAAATAAGAATACAATTTGGCCATATGGCTTGCATTCCATCACAATGCTGCCTTTGATCAGCCTGGGTGGAAGACAACTTGTCATTGCATCCTCTTGTCCATCCATCTGACAACACTAATCCCCTGCCATTCAAATCTTTCTTGTCCCCAGCCCGACTTCCCAGCTGCTGCTGACACAGTACACGTGTTGCTTATGCTGCTGCTCTTCCTGGAGATGATTAGTTTCTTCTGGCCTTCCTTAGACTTTCTGCTTCTTCACCAGCAGCTCTAGCTGTCTCTTTCTGTCCCCCCGTGCTTTATTCCCTTAAGTAATATTCCATTCATGCTGTTTTCATCTCTTTGGGGAGAACAGGATTCATACCAAAATGATCCAGTCCTCTTTAGGCTGTCTCCCAAATTGCTTATTTACATATGCTTGAGAGAGTGCATCTTCCCCAGTTCAATCATTTCCTAACCTCAGCAATTTCATCATTCAGTCACACACATGGGAATATGAGGGCTAGAGGGTTTTTTACAGCATTGTTCAGGTCTGCTTGGCACAGAATCAGTTTTACTGTATTTTGTGAAACTGCCAGGCATCTTGCAACCCATTTTTAATTAAAGGAAGAGCTTTGATTAAAGACAAGCAAGTCTGGCAGACAGTCCTTTAAAAAAAAAAAATAAAAAACCAAAATCTGAGTTTTCCAAGGCTTTTTTTTAGTGCTCTGGATATATCATTCAAACCTTCATCACAAGGATTATGTACAAACATGAAAGCAAGAGCCAATTTAAAATATCAACAAAAGTGGCATTTCTCACACTGTGACCAGTCAAACCACAAGCACTTCCTAGCTCACATCAAAGATAACTTTAAAAATTGCTCAGATGATAAGACCAATATTTTTGCTGCATTCCCTAGGACTAAACAAACCTACTTCCATCAGGATTAATCAGTATTAAAAAGTCTGCTTGGTTTAATCTATCTTGTGCGCTTCTGGCAAAGATAACCATACCCATAATCAGCCTAAAGGTCAGATCATGGAAAAGGCAGTATTTATTTACCTCTGGGACACTGACAACATCACTTACTGCATTTTTTTCTACCTTCGGTAGCAGCTTTGTCTTGTTAGTCACTAAATGGAATCTATTAGCAGCAGTAGAAAACTATGATTATTTTACAAAATTGAGGAAATGCATGAGTAATGACAAATGGTGGTATATGTTACCTTCAAATGCCTTTAATAGCTACATTTCAATAGTATATTTACTTCAGAAATTTGGAGTAAATCTTAGAACATACCTCACCACAAAACTAGATCCTAACATATAGCAACAGAGTACAGTTTTCAAAATATGTTGACACATGATGTGTTCGAAAGTTCTAATTTTCTTTTAAAACAGTGTTTCTGAAATTATGACCAATAAATAACAATGGTATGCCTTCATCAAGGAACAGACCTTTGAATCTGATAGCTAGAAGGTAGCACTCTTCTTACAAGGAAGACTTCATATATAGATAGATATAGATATAGATGATATAGATATAGATAGATATAGATATAGATATAGATATAGATAGATATAGATATAGATGATATAGATAGATATAGATGATATAGATAGATAGATATAGATAGATATAGATATAGACATAGATATAGATAGATATAGATGTAGATATAGATATAGATAGATATAGATATAGATATAGATATATAGATAGATGGATGATATAGATAGATGATATAGATATAGATAGATATAGATATAGAAATGTATTTATTTATATTCATTTATCTATATCATTTCATCTATAGATACGATATATAGGATAACTATGAGTAAAACAGATCTAGAAATATTTAAAAAGATCGAGGTCAGAAATAGATCTAGATAAAATAACTAGATGGATAAATAACCGGAAATTTATTTATAAATATCTATAGTCAATTACTTAAAATTATGCAAGTCTGGATCCTTTCTCAGTCTAAGATTTGGATGTAATTTAACATTTAGGAACAGGCAGAGAGTACTGGCCATAACACATTGATACCATCCATTTTGTGACCTTGATTTTTCTAAGATAATTGAGTTATATGTAGTAGATAATTTGGTTTTCTAAAGTGAAAAGTTAATTAATCAGATAGGCAAATTTTTCTCCCACTTAGATACATAAAGTTCTGTAAACATTTCTGAGCAAAATTTCACATAAGCAAAGAGCACTTGATTTCACAAATGTTTCTTACTCCTTACTTACAGCAAGAAGTGTCTCTACAAAGAAACCACACTTTTTATAAACAAAGATGTATGTTTCCTTTTGATCCAACATCTCCAGAAGCAGTTAACCTCCTACAACCATGAAAATTGATAATGTGATTCACTCTGGACTCACAAATATAAATAATTTAAACTAAATTTTGAGTGGAATCAAGGTCAAAAAAACTAATTTAAATGTCATATAACTGAGCAAGAATATTCCTTATTTCTGAAATAAAATCAGTAGAGTAGTGGAGGAGGTGGTTAAAACACTTTCAATTTTTACTTTTTTTTTCAAAGTCTGGAGCTACTGAGGTATATGAATTTATAAAGTCCTGGCTATTTTGTCAGATTCACAACCACCAGAAATGTATGTTGTATTTCAATAGGAGTATGAAATCATAATATAAATTGTTACATCATCTTTCAAAACTGTCAAAAATATTTCAATGGATATGCCATTAGCAATAATATCTCCTCTCTAAAGGACCCTGACTAACTGGAGAGATCAGCTCATATGGTAAAATTAAGTGTTATGGGTTTGAGCAGTTAACAGGTGGACTAATTAAGATCAAATGGTTTCTCTGGTATAACTGATAACTATGCTAATAAGAAAATAGATATAAGTTTACAAAGGGAATAATATATTGGCAGCATTGGTGAACTGCCAATGTGATAAACATCCCAAAGTGATAAACAACAGGGAGGAAAATTAATCATAAAATCATGGACTGTTAAGGGGCTGGAATCCTAAGTAAATGGAATGGAATGAACCTTAAACATCATCTAGTCCCAAGCCCTCCCTGTTATGGACAGGGACATCTCCTGCTAGAGCAGGTTGCTCAAGGCTTTTTCCAATGTGGCTGTAAATACTTCCAGAGTTGGGTCACACAAAACGTCCCTGGGCAGCCTGTTCCAGTGTCTCACCACCCCCAAAGTAAAGAATTTCTTCCTAATATCTAACCTAAATTTCCCCTCTTTCAATTTGTACCCATTACTCCTTGATCTATCACTACAATTCCTGATGAGTCCCTCTTTGGCATCTCTGTAGGCCTCCTTAAGATATTGGAAGGTTGCTGTGAGGTTTCCACACAACCTCCTCTTCTCCAGGTAGAACAGGTCCAATTTTCTCAGCCAGTGTTTTATGGAAGGTGCTCCAGCACTATTATCTTTTTCCTGCTCTCCTCTAGACTTGCTCCAACCGTTCCATGTTCTTATGCTGGGGGCACCAGAACTGTACCCAGTACTCCAGGTGGGGTCTCACCAGAGCACAACAGAGGGTGAGTATCCACCCTTTGAACTGCTGGCCTCACTCCTTTCGATGCAAGCAAGGATTTAATTGGCTTTCTGTGAGCTCACACTGCTGGCTTACAGTGAGTTTTTAATCAACCATCAGCCCCAAGTCTTGCTCTGCAGGGCTGCTCTCAGTCACTTTCCACCAAACATATAATTGTGCCTGGGATTGCCACGGCCCAGGTTTAGGACCTTGTACTTCACCTTGTTGAACTTCACAAGGTTTGCACAGGTTTGCACAAGGTTTGCAACTCTCAAGACTGTTTAGGTCCCTCTGGATGGCCTCCATTCCCTCCAGCATGTTGTCTGCACCACACAGCTTGGTGTTATCAGCAAATCTGATGAGGGTGCCCTCAATCCCACTGTCCATGTTGCCAACAAAGGTGCTGAACAGCATTGACTCCAGTACCGACCTCTGAGGGACACCACTTGTCACCAGTCTCTGCATGGACAATGAGCCATTATCACAATGGGATGTGCACAATGAAGTGCACCTATCTGAAACTGCCTGCAGAGAAAATGCAAGTGTAAACAAACAACAGAAATTACATAGTTTGTATAAATCAGAGAGGTGATTCCTATACACTGGAAACGTGTACAGCAAAAGAGAAGGGATCAAATTCATTTCTCAGCTTCACTTGCCAGAGGTAGTCAGGGTTACATAAGGTTGATGATAGTTGTATGATGTTACACAGGCCAGCATTCTCTGTGTACTCTTATGCGCTGAATCTACTACAGTGACTGGCAGTCATATGTCCAAGCCAGGGGGAAGGCAGCTTGCTATAGTTGTCTGTCTGTTTTTTATGAAGATGCCACGATTTCTAGTACTTGGAAGGCCTTCAAATTATCTGTACTAGGATAAGGAAACAGCAGAATGCAAATGAGACAGAAAAACAATAAAGTAAGAACCTTATCCAAAGAGCTACTTGTCTTTCTTTTTTTCTCTTTTTCTTTTTTTCTTTTTCTTTTTTTTCTTTTTCTTTTTCTTTTTCTTTTTCTTTTTCTTTTTCTTTTTCTTTTTCCGTTTTTTCTTTTTCTTTTTTTCCTTTTCCTTTTCCTTTTCCTTTTCCTTTTCCTCTTCCTTTTCCTCTTTTCCTTTTCCTTTTCCTTTTTTTTTCTTTTTCCTTTTGTTTTTTTTTTTTTCTTTGCTTCTGAAACTTAACAATGTTTAAGAAAGGGTGAAAATATAGTAGGAATATGGAAGGGAGAAAATGGCCAGAATGCTGAGGTTGCTGGTCCTGCTGTCAGGGAGTTTGGAATCAGAGACCAAGGATTGGTGACTGAGGAGGGGAACTTAAGGTTTGAACTTTGGAGGGGCAGACACTGAGCCAGTGCCCAACTGCAGCAGCATATGACCTATAGCAGTACATCAGCAGTCAAAGATGCAGCTTAGAGCTTCTGAGAAGGAAGGTCTAGGCTTTATTCATGACTACTTAAGTCCCAGAAGGCTGGTTTTGCAAACTGTAATTTCACTGCTGTTTAATATTCATTAATGCTTAAAGCAATGACAAGAACTGTGTACATATTATAAATATATAGATTAAGATAGAGAATCTTTTATGTCTATTAATTTCCTTCCCCAAGGACATAAAACCCAATTTTTAATGCCTAATGTTCCTGAATACTTGGAAATCACACTAACAATTTCAGAAGGGCTTCAACATTAAATAAGTTTAAGTTTTAGTTTCTCTGTATCACCATACGTCCTTATTAAGAAAAAAAAAAAAAGGAAATAATATAAAAGTAAGTTCATTTCATTTGGTTTTCCTGACTAACACTTCTTTTCTTATGCAAGAATAAATATATTCTTCTTTTACCATGCTGTATCTGCTGCACTGATTAGAAGTACACAGTAATACAATATAATAAACTTTTATTTCAATAAATACATGCATACATAATAACCATTTCATTATCTATATATAAATAATATATAATCTACACTATTTCCAGCATATAGCACACAACAAAGACAGATAAATATGAAAACACTAACCTATTTTGTTCTAATTGTATTTAAGGAAGGTCTGCTTCACCCTTTTGGCTAAACATTGATTCCTCATGTGACTTCTAGTTGCTATTCCTACTAATCAATAGGTTCTTGCACCCATTTCTGACCTTTTGCTAAGTGCATAACCTAGTAGTACATGAACTAGCTCTATATACCCCTGAGTAATCTGTGCTGGTTTCTGAGCACACTGTTCCTCTTCTGTTTCCTTTCTGTGGAGTATCCTTTTACTAGAAAAAAAAAAGTTCTAAGCAAAAAAATGAACAAAAACCAAAAATCCAAAACTGAATGCATTCAATCTGCTTGGGATAGAGTTAATTGTTTTCATATTAGTCCATTTGGTGCTGTGTTCTGGATTTGTGACTAAACCGGTGTTGATAAAGCACCAATATTTCGGCTACTGCTGAGCAGTGCTTACTTAGCATCAACCTTTTCTCTTTTTCCCACCTTACCTTACAGTGAGGAAGCTGGGACAACACAAGGTTTTGGGAAAGCTCACAACCAGGGCAGCTTATATGAACTGCCAAAGGGACATCCTGACATCATATACCATATGATGCTAGACTCAGCAAAAACATCTCAGGGAAAGGATAAGGAAGGAGAGATGTTTGTGGTTATCATGTTTGTCTTCCCAAGTAATCATTATACAATCTTCCGTGGAAGTATCAATTCTTCAGGAATTTGTCAGCAACTATGCGTATCTTGACTTTTAATGCTATATTTCTAAGACTGCATCTGGACCTTTGCTCAAACTTGTCTAATGTCTATGGGTATGGGAAGAAAATTGCCTGGTGATGAGAAATAATGAATAAATTCCTTGTTTTGCTGCAGCGTTGCGTTCTTCTCGCCCCAGTCCGGACGGCTGGGGAGCCCGGCTAAAGGCGCTGCCTCTTGGCCGGACTGGGGTTGCCGCATGTCCAGGCGCTCTAGCACTGAGCGCACTGACGTGGGCTGCCGCGCTCTGTAACTGATGCTGAGAGGAGATAAAGGGGTCAAGGAATGGCACACCTTGACCTGCATGGCTGGAGAAAGTTTATTCCTGCGTGGTGGCCGTAGTGGAGAGCAGCATCTGTCCCCCAGCGCCTGGGTGGACAAGATGGTGGCAAGACAAAGAGCACATGGGGTTATATAGGGGGTGGTCAGACAGGGGCGGAAGCCCCCCTCGCCCAATGGGGACAGGCAACGGGGGAGTGATGTGGACCACGGCAACCAACAGGAGCACAACACAGGTGTGTACAGGGTTCCAGGACGAATAGAGATATGGGGATGGGGTAACTGACACGGAACTCTCAGGAATGAACAAGAGGTGGTCACAAGACTGGCATGGGAATGCTGCAATGGTGAGTGACTCAGAGCGAACCATCGCGGGGGAAACAGGGGTACACAGAACCAGCTAACTAACATTTATCAGAACCCCTGAGTAACCCAACCTGGGATGCAACATTTTGCTTTGCTTACACATGCAGCTTTATTTCACTTATTAAACTGTCTTTATCTATACCCAAAAGTTATCAGGTTTTGCTCTTCCACTTCTCTCCACCATCCTGCTGAGGGGCAAGTTAGCAAGCAGCTGTAATGGTCAACCCACCACAAAGAATAGCATTAATAGGGCTGACAGATATTTATTGTTTGGCATCTTAGAGTTCAGCTATATTTTTTAAAGCCAGGCCAAAAACAGTGCTCTAATTTGCACTGAGAATGCAATGAGTGGCATACCACATGTGGTTAAGCCACTATGCCAGTGGTATCGAAACTTCATTCAAAAAGTGTGTTTCACTCTATGTTTTGGGAATGGGGATAACAACCTGTCAAACTATTAAAGCTGTCTAATTTATGCATTACCACCTATCATTATACAGGTCTTTCCTAACAAACCTATATCCTTATTAAAATACTCCTAGTAAAACTTGTGAAACTGTGGGCTTACTGAATGACACGGTTCAAGAATACTACCTGGAAATCAGAAGCAAAGTTTTGTTAGGAAAAGGAGATGTATAGGAGAACCACCAGATTAGGAATTTCCAAACATGGGTTACCTGCATAATATTGAAGTATAGTGTATATATATATATACTGCTCATAGTATGTAGCAGATCCTGAAATATTAATTTGTGAAGATGTAACAGCTGAACAGTTACAGGAAATAAGTGGGATAAGAAGCTTGACAAAGAAAATGTAAATTTATGTATGTAATTTTTGTGGTCATCACTTTCCAAAAAAAGTGCAGAAACAATAGTGCTCTGCTATTACAAGATCCATTTCAATGATCAGAACAGTTTTTTAGTTACATTATGAATTGTGTAATAATGATCTTAGCTTGGTAGGGATCTCAGTTAATTACTCAGTGATTAACTGAGATATATTCAACATTTTGAGCAACAATTTGCAATATTTGGAGCTTTGTTGTGCTGCATCCAGAGTAGCCACTAACTCAAAGCTCTCCATATCTGTTTAATAATTTCTCACAGATGATCCTGAGATGTTTCTTTAAATGAAGAGCCTGTTGATTACAGATGGTTAAACCAAACAGTGCAAACATGTCCAAGCAAGAAAAAGAAACAATGAAGACTGCTTATCATGCAGTGCTTAATTTGTGCTGAGGTTATGTATCCTCCTTTCAAGTGTTCAAATAATATAATTGAGAGTACACATGATGTCTTTGTCCACAGACCTCCCAAGAGAAGTAAGTAACACCTGTTTCTGGTTGACAAGATTATCTCATGTTTTCTAAGCTTCAACATGGTTTTAACAGCTTTTTTTGCAATGTCTAGGGCGGTAAGGTAAACTCCTCTTTATCCTTATCTGCAGGAACTGAAAGATATTTTAACTGGCTGCATAACCTCTGCTATGGTCAGAGAACTTGACTAAAAGTAGATCAGTCTTGGAAAAAGCATGCTGATATCTGTAGCCCTCAGTCCATAGAAATTCTTCCCAGTTTCTGACCCACTAAACCAGTAACATAAACTGTATTGCAATGGTTTACTGGTTGATTTTTTATTTACTTGTCAAGGAAAATGCTAACTAATAGAACTCAAGTACAAATGTGGTAGAGATAGAAAACCAGGCTAGAAACCTAGCCTCACACCCTAATTGGTGTGAATATCCTTATGGGAATAATCTTCAGGAGCATCATTGCTCCTAAGGGGAAAATTCCTTCTCTCAGGTTGCTAATAAAGCAATAAACATATTGATTCTTAATTCATTAACATCTTTAATATGTTGTGTATATATTAGTTTTTTGATGATATGTTTCAAAGTTTACATGTGGACATGTTCTCAAAATTTTTCCACATCTGTAGGTACAGGTGCCAGGTAGAATCAAATTTCAGAAAGCTGAGAATTAAGTTGTGAAGAAAATATAAAGAACCAATTCTAAATTTTATAGATGTTATATAATAAACAGAGATAATACTATCTTTTTGTCCATTGTGACACACTAAATTGATGTTCTGCCTTGATACAAAAAAAGTATATTATCATTAATAAAATGTTCTCTATTATATTTTTGTTCTATGCTTGCAAGGATACCCATTGTCACACAGCATAAACTTCACAAAACTTCACATAAACTTCACAAAATTTGAGGTTGAATTTTGTAGCAAAATTAGAATTTTTTCACACATGCAAAAAAGAATCACAGGTACAGTTTGTTTTATTGCATTCTAATGCAATAAAGATTTTGACAAACTCTGTAATTTATTTTTTATTTAATGCCATATATGGTCACCATTTTTTAAAATTTTCTGACCTGCAGCATTCTACTAAGGCATCTTAACTTGCATTCAAATGGATATGTAGCAATTGTGCTCAAAGAAAACTAGTAAATATTATATTTATCCTTCTGCAACATGCTACTGTACTCAAGATGAAAAAAGAAAGTATAAACACACCAACTAATAAGTATTTCCAAGTAATTTAAATTAATTATAACATTTTCAGAATCCCTGGAAAATGGGGGACAAAATGAAGTTTGTATTGTATTGATTCAGAAAGTAATTTGGGACACTGGAAAAAAACCTGCTAGTCTGTGGTGAGCTTAACCATTTTCTGCAATACAAGTGTCTATTAAAAGTGTTTAAATTTACCATTGTTTGAAAAAAAAGTGTTTAAATTTACCATTGTTTGAAAAAAAAATTGAAAGAAAACTGCACTGTAAGGGTTTTTTTCTTTATGATATAGAGGAACTTCAACATTTCAGACACTTTGTTTTAAATTTGATGGCATCAATGGCCAGTATTAGTTTAGTTTAATTAGTATAGTTACTAATTACAGTAATTTCAGAGCCAATAGCATCAAGAATGTATCATGTCAGAAACATTCTTTGTGAACTACTTTTCTTTGTCAACTGACATTAATCAAAAATATGCATTTGGTCAAACTTTAAACCATCCAAGTGGCACTGAGTCTATTCAAACAAAGAACAGTTTCCCAATAATTACTTGTAGAAATACACATATCAATTGGTATTTTAGTTTCCACTTTTTTTTTCAAGCAAAAGTCATGTTTTGATAATCTTATCCTACATAAAGATATTAAAATCAGAATATTCTATCTACACATCTTCCAATGCAAAGCAAAATTTCCAGTTATTGTTGTGAACACAGGAATCTCTCCCTTTAATTTAAAAAGATTAAAGGAACTACTGCTGAAATAGACAAACATAACAATAGATAAGATTAAACAGATATTTGTGAAACCTTTTACCCAAACAAAGGAGTGGCAATAACAAAATGAGGAAAAAATCTTGCAAAAGTCTTTTTTTTAATTATTATTATTATTTTGTTTTACTGAAATGGCAATTGGAATGGGTGTCCCTTTACCTGAGGCACAGAATTTTACAGATTTCTTCCTAAATAACCCTCTACTGATATAACTGCGAGATTAAAAATCAATTTTTACACATTCTCATAAAGCAATATCTTTAATTAAAGAATAAATCAGAGGCATTTGGGACATAAAAATATCAATAAACTCTGCTGAAGGTAAAATGTTTTCCATACTTTTTCAGTTCTCTAAAGAGACAAAAGCATTTCAGTACTATATATTGTCATTAACATCCACTGTCTTTGGCCTTTATTAAAGTATTAGAAGACTGAATAATATAAGTCCTTTCTATATGAGGATTACTTTCCCTTTAGAATGGTTGAGAGATGATGTTCACCAAGTTTTAAATGGACCAAATAATAATACTTCTGCAAATCCCTTGGGAACCACTCCTAGTTTTGGAATTCTCACTGCTAATGCCTACTTTTTTTTTCTCATTGCAAAATTTTAATTGGATGATTTATTCACACTGCCATCAGCACATGGAAAAATTATTTTCCATATAACCAAGTATCAGGTAATATTTTTTTTTATGTCAGGGTGGATGATCATGTTTTTAAAAAATAAAAATCACCAAAGAAGTTGCATAAAAAATTATCTATTGATAAACAAACATCAAAAGCAGAAACCACACTAGAATTACACAGCCTGTCCTATGAGGATGCCTGATGCTTTACAAGCCTTTAATCAGGTAACCCTGTCTATCTCAAACTTCAATCTCTTCTTCAGACTTCCCAAGATCCATAAATTGCATACTTAAAGATCTCATATCCACTCAGGTGAGCTTGGATGAACTTTACAGTAGCCCAGGGTCTATCAAAAAGAAAGTAAAATTTTGAAAGTAAAATCACCAGGAGCTCAACTAAATTATTCTCTTTTCATTCACCATCTCCCTATGTTTGTGTTTTTCTTCTAGATTCCTGGCAGGCTCCTAAGCTCCCTGCACACAGGAAGTCAAAGGCTATCTCTGGAAAAAATGTGGTTGTACAGGAAGATGAGGAAGAGACCAGAAAAATGCTGGAGAGTGAAGGCATGTTTCCTCTCCAGCTGTGTGAATGTCCTTACCTTCCACTACTTGTTCTATAATTGTTACAAGAATAGCCACTTTATACTAGTATTTTATTTTCTGTACTCTTTAACAAACTTTATTTAGCAAACTTTCACAATGCTTATGTCATGCTTTTAAGCCTTTTGCTGACTACTTGAACTGAAACACTTGGACTTCATTTTGTGCATCTTCTTTCTTATTACAAATGAATTATTTCTTCAAGTAATCGCCTCTCATCCTTTCCTAAGCCTCTTAGCTTCCTGTTGATTTAATTCCTGATTTCTGTGGATTTCACTTTTCCATTCAATGAAAAGCAAATTATTTTCTTAAAACAAATGCATTTATGACAGGTTACTACAGGTTGACACAAGCCAAAGAGCAATAGAAACTAAGAATATGAATTCCTAAAACTTAGTTTGTTATAAAATAATTCCTTATTTGAAAAGATGCAGTAAAATATAGCTCTATAAGTGCTGCCAGGAAAATTGTCAGCACACCAAGAACACTTTGGGTGCAGGGTTTTTGAAGCGAAATAGATCACTGTCTGCAGATGTAACCTAAAGGAGACAGTTTCTTCAAAAAGCAAAACATTTTCTCTTCCTTATTACGAGGAAAGGAAAACAGGGAGAAAGGACCTCTAGCATTTTCTACCTACCAGCGGGAGACATTTTATATAAAACATCAAAGACAATACAGTCTTCAGTACATTTACAGTCTCTTGCTTTTTCCTCTGGGGAAAAAAGCCAAAACACTACAATTCTGGAATTTTCATTTCATTTTGCATAAAACTCACTAAATTGCACTTCGAAGTCTTCCTTATATTTCAGCTTTTTTGAATTATCCCCCTGGGATACTATTATTTCCAACCAGAAACACAATTTTCATCTACTGTGGCCATTATCTCGTGTTTTCTCAGTAATTCATTCCCTTCTTATTTTACCTACCGGAACATATGACTTTAATCCTGCCCGAGCTGTCTAGTTTTTCTTTTTCCTAGCATGATTCCAATACATATTTTTACAGAAGATTTCCACAGTGATTTTTTTTTTATTTATTTCTTATGTATTCTACAGAGATTTTTAAAAGGTTATATAAAATAACAGTTACTTAACTCTGGGCAAAAAATGGATATCATATGCAGAGATGTAGAGAATTTCACTGTTAAGCAGTAATCAGTTTACAGATGTTTTGCATCATTTCATGCCATGCTTTAGAGGTTAAAAAAAAAGGGAAAGCAAAAAGAAAAAAATGGGATATTTTTGTATTTCTGTATATAATAATGGACCTGAATAAATGAGATCCATTATTTAGAGAAAATGCAATCTTCAGATCTCATGCAAAACTGTAAATAACCTCAAAACAAGACAGCTCCTCTTTATGACACCATTGGTGTCATAAACAAAAAAGACAACAACTAGAAGATCAACAGAAATACAAGTAAAAGAGTAGCTTGCATACTTCATGTCGGATTCAGCTTGTATACATTTTGTAACTGATGCTTACAGATTTAAATGGCACAGTTAATTTTAGTCTTAAAAGAGTCATGAGAACATCCAACAAGGTTATTAAGTCTACCTGTAGCATGAGCAGTTTTAAATGGCCATCAAAACAATACATGGAGAGATATGAAATAACTGAATGAAATTTTATAGTCCATATTGTGCAGGAAGTCAGATGTATGATCGTAATGGTTGCTCTGAGACCAAAATTTACAAATCTAAGAAAAAATAAAATTATTGCTTTGAGCATGTAGGAAGACCTCAAGACTGATAAAAGGTAGAAAATGGCACAGTAATTTAAAAAGAAATGGTTTCCTAAGTATTTTAAACTCATTTGGAACTCTAAACTAATCCTCAATATCACATCAAATCACCATAATTGATCTTGTTATCTTACCCTAATGAAAACAGATATTTCTAAAGACAGGTCCAGAACCTTTTGTAGGGGCTATTGTTTTGTATTCTTCCACCTCTGAAAGTGTCCACTGATAAAAGGGAGGAATATATGAGAACAAAAGAATCTATAGCGTGTGGAAGATGCTGAAATATAAAAGTGTTGACTTCCAGCATCACACTGATAAAGGTGAATAATGTACATTCTTTTGGAAATAATTTCTTTTGGTTTGCTGTTTTTAATGTCTTATATTCTTGGGTTTTTTTTAGAAATGTACCATGAAACATAGATAAGTTTTTGGCTTTTTTTCCAGTTGCTAACAATTCTGTACTTGGAAGCTGAGGTTTGCTGAAATACAAAGAAAAAAAATAGTTTGGTAGTTGTTCAAAGCTTCTCAGAGCTTTGTAATGCTAAAATGAGGTCTAATTTTTATGATCTGAAGTGTATTTCAATGTAACTACATTCAGAGCCCAAAGCTATAAACCTTGGAGTATTTTCTACACACTCAAACACTCTTTCCTGCCCTGTAGTCACATATCAGGCTTAGTACAAGCTTCTCTTATGGAGCCACCCATGTTACAACAGCTTTGCAGCTCTAATTTCTGTTTACAAATTTGCATTAGAGCTAAGTAATTCATTAAGGTTTGATTTTATTTTCTTTTTATTAGACAGAAGGCAAAGGGGCCCATCTGCAGATGTTGAGACACTATCAAAGGAAATAGCCAGATCTGACAGTTCTTATTTGAAAAACAGCAGTTGCTTTAGGAATTCATTTAATCTGGGAGTAATACGGAATCCCTGATCTTGTTTTCCTAAAAATTCATTAGCATTTTAAGACATCAAGTTAAGTTCTGATTGCCAAGTACTGGGGAAAATTAAAGGTCTTTAGTTCAAAAACTGCTATTCATAGAAGTCTGTGACATCTGATAGAAAAAGATGGCACATTCTTAAAGTAAGACATTTACACAAGTCTTTAAAACCCCACATTTTTAGTGTTGAGTGAATTTGCTTTTGGAAGATTATAGACATACTCCCAGTGTTTTAATTAATTAGCCACAGCTCTCTGCCTTCTGCAATCCAAAGAGATTTAGCTTCTTGATACCAAGTATGCCTATTCTTTAAATTCAAAAGTCTTTTTTACATTTTTTTTCAGCATTCACTCTCTTTCTCCATGGCAACAAGCATATCTGTGCAAAACCAGGGAAGTATCCTAATATTCAAAATACTCTTCTTTTACTGAGTCTGTTTTTTGTCATCCTTTAGCATTCTATATTTTAGAATCCTTTATGGATTCCCTCAAAGGCAGTTCTTTAGATTTCTAAAGATGGCAGATACATATCTACTAGAAAACTCATAATTTTCCTGATGGCATTAGCTCAAATTTGCATAAACTGAAGGAACCAGAAAAAGCAAAGAAAAAATAATAGCTTTCAAATCGCATTTTATTTTCATATTACTCAAATTCCATACTTCTGCCTGATAGGTCTTAAGTGGACAGAGAAGTATTTTAGATTGAACAGAACTTACTTAGTGAATCTTACAGCACAGTTTATAAAGATATTTGACTTAGTGAAGAAATAAATGGAATTCCATATTTAAAATAGTTTCACATTTTCCTTTCTTTTTTTTTTTTTTTTCAGAGTGTGAGACCAGTTGTTCCACAGGAGAAATCCATAACTGTTACATATTTAATGAAAAACAAAAGCTTGGAAACTTGACATTGGGAACTACATAAAAATATATTTTACATATGTATATTTAGAGGTGGTTATGGGGAAATGATATCCAGAAAACTCACAGTCTGTTACAACATAGCCTTAATATAAACTTATAGGCAGCATTGTATTTCCCGCAGGAATACTAGGAGAAAATTATACTGCTAAAATAATCTTTTAAAAACAAAGAAAAAAGGGGCAAAATTTAAAATTAAAAAAAAAAAAAGAAAAAAAAAAGAAAAAAAAAGAAAAAAAAAAGAAAAAAAAAAGAAAAATATGCATTAACACAGAATTTTGGAGGGGTAATTCATGCAGTGTTCTGCTTCTCAACTGTTATTAAAATTATCTAAAGTATTAGTAAAATATTAATGTAATAAATATTTCACCACTAGAAAGCCTGTGCAAAAATAGTGTATATATGAGTATGAAGGATTGAGTTAAATATGGATAGTGAAGAGCACTTTAGCTCTCTTCTTTGCTCTTCTCCTCATTGCTTCAGTAGGTATACAATTCCCTTGATGGATGGAAAAAGACTACTTGGAAAATAATGTAAATATTCACCTCCTTCGTTCTAATAAAAGAAATGTTATTTGGCAAGGGTAATCAATTTATGATTAATCAAATTTCAATTGTACAATTTAGCACACCTAAATTTGAAAAAAAAAAAATCAGAGCCTTGTCATGCAGGGAAATGAACTTGGAAATCTAAAAAAAAAGAAACTAAAAGAAAATTTTGAATTTTTTCTCATGTATGCATTTCATCTCAGTGCCCTAATTTTTGTTTTCTACTGCTGTCTATGTTTCATAATAAAAATATGCTTTCTAGGATGGTCAGTGAAAAAACAGTTCAAGGGAGAGATTTCAAAATTAGAAACCAGACTTTTGGTCAATTTTTTCCCTGGGGAAAATTGTTGCATTCATTGGGACTGCTTTATTGCAGAAGTTATCTAAATATCTAAAAGAAAGCAAAGAAAAAAAATCTCATGGGAAAATAATGCAACAGAAAAATCAACAGTTAGAATAATTTTTCTTTTTGTTATAGTCAGTTCCCTGCTGAAGGAAAATGATGGGTTCTGTCTCCCACCCTTGGCAAGGAACTGCTCCTGTCCTTGGAGAGTAGCAAATATTGGAGGTCTTTCCTCGTGTCTTTGTCCCTGACTGTCCCAGACCACCTCTCTGTTAGAGTATTATACCATAAGGAAAATGCAGAAGAAATTGTTTCAACTGCATTCAAATGGGCACTGGCAAAACAAAAGAAGGAATGGAAAGCACATTTTAAAATAGCTGAAATATTTATATATGGAAAATATACTTTTAAGTATCTGAAATCTTTATATCAGAATTTTTTTCTTTAATAGGACAAAATCACAGTAACTGGGGAAAAAAATCTAGCGATACCAATTTTGTTCCAGAAAAAAACCCAGGGAATAAACACAGTCATGGCATTCAAGCAGAAATGAGAGATATTGAGAAAAAAGTAGAAGCATACATGGTCTTTGGTGGATTTCATAGCACAAAACTTGTATTGGAGCAAAGCAAACTCATAAATGTTCCACAATATTTAGTGAATATATTTAAATATTGAAGAAATATAGAAACCTCATACTTGGATTAGGAACGGGGTTCTGAACTAAATATACTTTCAGGATTTTTACAGAAACATTTTATACGTAATTCTTTTCCCTTTTGCCTAGACTTTACAGCTTTGCTGTCAGGGCTGCAAAGACAAGCCAGCCTGTGGCCTGCAAAAGGTCCTGACAAAGATGAAAGGGCTTCTTCTCTATAGCTGTGTTAAATCCAAAGTGAGACACATAACTGCAGGGTGCGGAGTAGGGGGTGGAAATGGGGAGGAGAAGAAGGCTTTTATGTCTTAATATGTCTTTTCTGGACACCAATACTTATATATGAGTTCAAACAAACAATTGTCTGTAGCCAGGTACCTTTCATAAATGGAAAAAAACAATTGTAGCTATGACACTCAGCTTCTGTCCCAAAGGATGTTTCTTTAATCTCACATGCCCAGCTTTACTGGAAATAAAACATCCCCGATCGCCCTTCATGTTTAGAAAATGTAATGATCATCCTTGGCATACTAAAAATTGTATTTCTTGAAAAGAATCAGTGATTTCATTATTTCTTTCCACTTAATGTAAGATTACTAAATACTGCCATGGACACTTTGATAACTTATTTTGAAATCTCTCAAAGATCTCTCAAGTAGTTCAAAAGCTTAATATATACATCTTAGACTTTCTTTAAGCATGAGCAAAAGGATTTCCAAAGCAAATTAAGCTTGCTGTGAGGAATATTTTGGGGAAAAAAAAAACATTTTGATTCATTCAAGTACATTTGAATTCTTTTGGGAAACTATTTTCCTTGCATGCAATGAGTTAATTTTGACATAGATTTTTTTTTCTTTATTTTTTTTTTAATGAATGTATCAAAAACTTTACTCCTGTCCCTTGACTCTGCAGTGAAATAAGACATTTGTTTTTGAATGTGGTGTGCATTACATTACTAAAATGGCACCCTTTTTTAAAGAACACTTTACATCTGTATCCCTATTTCCTTCCTAATGAATCTTAATTTATTTCATTGTAGATATACTATAAATTCATCTATCACTAATTCTGGAATTGTTGTGGATGTATTGAAAAATATTCTGTGAGATATCAGAAGTATTTAAAATTACAGTAATGGAAATCCTTATGGGTGCGTCAATTCTTATGAAGTGTGAGCACTAAATTTTGAGGTGAGTCATCACAAGTTTGATGTGGTGATGATTGTCTCTATTCAGTCTGGATTCTTTTTTCTTCAGTTCTCAATCAAATTACCTTTAATTTCTGTTAGTGACTTATGATGTATCGCTATCAAGTAAGCACCAGAAGAACAGAAAACAAAACAAATGAAAAAGACAGGAGGATAAAAGTTCCCCAGTGATAGTGGAAAGACAATGATTGTGTTTTGATGGATAAACAGAATTATGAGTTTGTGTTTATCATCCTTTCACCTATATTAAAAAATCAGCTATTCTTAGTAAGAATTACGCATTGCGTCTGAACTCAGACACACAGGAAATGTACTAACTTTAACTCCTTCAGGAGAGAAGTTATAATTTCACAGATTCATAATAAGATTACACAGAGGTTAATGTTTCCACCACAATAGTGATGTCATGTAAAATGTCTATTCAATCTGCTGTAAGCAATACAAGCAGTATAAGTATGCTCCATAAGGAATAGGCATGTCTAGACTTTGTAAGGAGAAACATTTGAGCTGCTTCTTCCTATTCTGAGAACTCCAAAATAGATAATAAGTATAGGGGACAGTATTAGCTAGGATGTAAAGACATTGAATTTGTCTACTGGCTATCCACAGGCAAAATACAAAACCAGAACACACACATGGTTTTGTGCCCAGGCTACATTATATGAACAAGCTGTCATAAGAAACAGCCCTTGCCTACTGTCAATATGTTTAAAAAATAACCATGCTGAATTCCAGTTCAAGACTTGAAAAACAATGTCAGATTCAGCTTGCTGTCCTGTGTTTGCAAAACTGAATTATTTTGAAGCCTGATAGTTACCTGCATAATTGCCTTGCTACCAGGCTTTAATGCTATCCTAATTAAAATATTTTATTTACTAAATTTAAAAATCTGAAGACTAATTAACACAGTTTTAAAAATTCAGAACAAGTTTCTCAGACAAGACATTAAACTGCTGAAATTTTTGAGATTTATGATTAGTCTTTCTTTCATTTGCTTTATGATAAACTTAATTTAATCTCTTCCTGGCAGTAATTTAAAAGTATGCAAGTTTTAATATAAGTCCATATTTGCTACTGTCACTGTTGAGGAACAACTCCAAAACAATGTTCCTATTAGCTGAATATGCTCAGCTTCATTTCAAAATAGAGCAATACCCACTGTTTAATGTCAATAAATATAATTTCTGCAGGAATTTCTAACTTTTCAGATGCTAAAGGGAAAACAGAGTTACTAATTCTGCACAATCTTGTACTTTGTTTTCTCATTACAACAGATGAGATTTTGGAAGAGAGAAAGGAGATTTTGTTTTATATTAAAATAGTTGATCACACAACATGTAAATTTATGTATAATTAATACCAAGGAAACTGATTTTTTTAAACTCAACCTGAAAACATACTATGCAATAATGAGAAAAATGACCACATTAGTACTTCAGAAAAAAATCAACTTGGCAAAAGTTCTCAATAACTCCAGAACAGCAGAGAAAGAGATGAAATAATCTCTTTGAGACTAAAGATTGAATATTGTACCTTCACTTTTAATATTTGACTGTATTCTAAAACCACAGTAACAATTTAAGAGTTAACATTTGATGAGGCATTACTGATCCTCGTGTAATTTGGAAGTACCTTCATACTTGTGATTCTTCCACGCTATGATGTACCTTATTCAAGTGATAATGATGTAAAAAATATTTGCAATAGGCATAAACAATGCAAAAGTTTCCTATATGGGTGGTCTCAAAATTCATTTGTTGTACTTTCTTCAACTTTAGCAATGGTGCTAGAAACAGATGTTAATTCTTCCACTGAGTTACACAGGTTACTGGACAGCCTCAGGGCCTTGCCATCTGACATTCATATTTTGGACAGAATGTATTTTTATATCCCGCTCATAGGGTGCCCACTTTCTTCAGCAGGAAAATAAATGCAAAACTTTGCCTTAGGAAACATTACTTGAATATTTTCAGCATTACAAACTAAATCATTAGAAGAGTTTCAAGGAGGTGACTCTTTTTTTGGTCAATATTACAGCAGGTTATGTTCATAATTTCTTGAGAATGAAGCTTTGTACATTCACACCAACATTAGTAAATGCAAATAAACAGAGGAGAAAGCTGAAGAACACAGTTCCCAATAATGTAGCACTTTGATGATTAGAGGGATGTGAAACTGTTAATTATGCAGTGTAAGTTTCCATAAAAAATCAGCTGCAAATGACAAATTCTGCTTGAGGTCAGAAATAAATAAATAGCTTAGGCAATGCTATGCACAACACAAAAGAAACATTCACTACACATTGAATAAAAGAGAAATATGGAAAAACAAATACTGTTTTAATACTTTGCTTTCCTCTGTCAAAATAGAGTACTGCAAGCATTCTTCCTTTAAAATATAACAAGGCTGGTCAAGGAGTGAGCAAAAATATAATATTTTGCATACAATTTAGAGATAAATTGTTGCATCCCGGAGTTTGGGTTTAGATTAGGGTTTTTAATTTATGTTAAAATAAGTCAAGTTCTGTAATCCCGCGTTTCCCCCGCGTTGTTCCCCCCCGCGGTTTCTGCCCCCATGTTGCCCGCTGCCGGCTCTTACCCCTGTGCTGCTCCTGTAACCACCCTGCCGTCCGGCCCCGGGAAACCCCGTGCTAGCCACACGATCCCGCTCAGCCCGCGGCTCGGCGCCCGCCCCTACGGGGTTCTCTGGTTGGTCGCTGTCCCGGCGTCATCGCCACGGCAGCCGCCCCTATTGGCCGGCAGGCCGTGGATCCTCTCGCCCCGCCCCTCTATAAAGACCTATCCCGCCGGCAGTCAGACGCCATTTTCTCCCATGCGAGTGCCGGGAGCGGTCGCGCCTTTCCATCGAACCGCGCCGCGTGACCAATAAACCGTTCCTGCCAAGCACGGAGTAAATGGACAAATTCCTTCCTCTTTGCCGGATCCCTAGCGCACGGTAACAGCGGTTGGCCAGCCCACGCGCCCGAGACACGGAGCCGTGTCCGGGAACCCGCGGCAGCAAACCCCGGCAGCACGTGGAAGCTACGCCACAGCCAGGCTCCCAAGAGCCGCGTGCGGCCGGGGAGAGCGAAAACCCACGCCGCAATTGGCGCCCGAACGTGGTGCCGAGGCCAGCGCTGAGCTGATTGCGTGGACGGAGGTTCACCGCGGAGCTCCAGGAACAGCGCCGGGAGCCGCCGCCGCCGGCCAGGGGCCGCGCTGCCGCCAAGGGGGGAGCGCCGCCGCCAAGCCAGAGCGGGCAGCGATCCGCGCCAGACCACAGCTCCGTGCCGGACGGAAACCGAGAGCAGGGGCTCTCCAAAGTACGTCAGTGAAGTCTCCGTCGCCCACGAGGGACCAGACAGTGTGTCCCGCGTGGGACAGGAAGTGCAAACTTTCGCAGCCAGGAGGGCAGAAGAAAGAACACTTCCCGGGACTCCCGGACCCTGGTAGCAGCTTTTCTTTGCAGAGACTTCAGTCTGGTAAGTATTAGTCGTGGAAACGTGTCCAGCTAATACGGGGAGGGCTGGCCGTGTTCCCGAGGTTGGGACGTGCAGCGCGCAGCACGAACGGCAGCCGCTGGAGTCGCCTGCGTTTTTTTGCTTTTTTTTTCTCTTTTTTACTGCCCCAGGGGTGAGGTGGTTTGGGTGGAAGAAGCATGGGGACCGTGCTATCTGCCCAACAAAAGGAATTTTATTCCCAAGTTAAGGAAATCCTTTTGGTGAAGGGCCGATACCCAAAAAGTTTAGTTAAGAAATTTGTCCGGTGGTTGTTCTTTGCTTTCCCCCGTCTGTCTACCGAGGACGCGCGCAAACCAGAATTTTGGGAGCAAGTGGGAAAAAGGCTAGCAGAGGGGATCGGTAGGGATCCCTCTATAGGTGACTGCTTCCCTAAATTCCATTTGTTGATCACAGATGTAGTAAAATCAGACCCCGCGCGAAACTCGGTTGGGGAAAGGAAAGAACCATCCGGAAAATCTGTTACTCCCTCTGAATCTGTTTCCCCATCCCCTTCTCCTACCCCTTCTTCCCCTAACCTGGGTGGGCGAGGGGGGGCACCCCGTCAGTCTGAGACGCAGGGCAGCTCCACAAACGTGGACCGTGCGCCTGGCTCCCCCAAGCCACCCCGGCGTCCCCGCCTTAGCGAGATCGGTCGATTCGCTGAGGCCACGACCCTAAACCCCTTTTCCAATCCCTTGTTCCCAGTTGAAAATCCCAGTTTCGGCGCTACCCCGCGCAGTTCTGTTTCTTTAAACCCCTTTCTTTGTCCCCCTGAGGAGGCCAAGGCCACGTGGTCGATTTCTTTGTCTTCCCAAGATGGAGGGCGGCCACATGGCAGGGTCTCTTCTTCCCACAACCCCTTTCTGTTCTTTGTTCCCGGTGTCCCCGCCTTTGACCCAACCCCCACCTGCCTCCCTGTGGGCGTGGGCGCCGCCCCCTCGGGAGTTCAGGTTACTCCCTCACCCATTGTTCCCCCTCGAATGGGTGTTCCCTCCAGTCCTTTGCATGTCGTCCCTGCTGAGTCATCGACTCCGCCCTCCTCCACCGGGGAGAGCTCTGCCATCTCCACCCTGCTGCCTGAGGGAGGCAGCCCCCGTCCTGTTGCCCGTACCCTGTCCCCATCTTCCCATGGGTCCCGGAGATCCGGGCGGGAGGGAAGAGGGGGGAGGGAGGAGCGGGAACCCCTATCCCCATCTTCCCATGGGCCCCGGAGAGCCGGGCGGGAGGGAAGAGGAGAGGGGGGGGGACGGGAACCCCTACCTCCAAGTTCCCATGGGCCCCAGACGTCTGGGCGGGAGGGAAAAGGAGAGGGGGGGGAATCGGAGCCCCTGCCTCTGCAGTCCCAGGGTTCTCGGAGACCCGGGAGGGAGGGAAGCAGGGGGATGTGGGTTTCTGAGCATTTTCCAGATTCCGTGGAACGGGTCGAGCCGACAGATGAGAGGCATGTAGAGGGATCAGAGGTTCAGGACAAGTTTGTCCTGGAAGCAGCATCCATGAACACTGCTGCCCTGGATGCCGTGCCTCCAAAGAACGCTGGTCCGAAGCAGCCTCCAGCAAGACGCCAGTGCTTCCACTGCAATCAGAGAGGACATTTTGTGGTTCAATGTCCGTTTCTGGGCAGGGCACCCCCAGGGACAGTGGGAGGGGGGAGAGGGGGGGAGGGAGATCCCATTCCCCCAAAAAACTGAAGAAACAACGCGCACCTGCCTCGCGTGAAGATAAAAGTAAGGCAGGCCACAGCACCTTAAGGGGAGCTGTGAGTTATCAAGTAACTGTGCAGGTGGTAGTTCAGAACATCGGGGTGCCTTTGAGCGTGGCAGATGACCCCACCAATCGGGGGGTTGCATCAAACCGCAGGCGACGCAAAAGAAAAAGGACCCTACAATCTCCTGAAAAAAATGTTTTTCCCCAAAGCCCCAGTCTGTGTGTGTCCCAAATCCCCATGTTTGTAATAAAGTTGTTTCCTAGTTTCCCTATCCCTAAACACCCTGAAAAGAACCAACCCCAGCACCATCTCCAGGCCCTCTCCACCTGCGTAGCAGTCACCGCAGTTGCAGCACCAGAAGAAGCTGGGAGAAGAGGCCACGGCTTGAGAGACTGAATCAACACCACTGCTTTCTTTTTATATTTTATTAAGCGGGGAGATGTTGCATCCCGGAGTTTGGGTTTAGATTAGGGTTTTTTAATTTATGTTAAAATAAGTCAAGTTCTGTAATTCCGCGTTTCCCCCGCGTTGTTCCCCCCCGCGGTTTCTGCCCCCATGTTGCCTGCTGCCGGCTCTTACCCCTGTGCTGCTCCTGTAACCACCCTGCCGTCCGGCCCCGGGAAACCCCGTGCTAGCCACACGATCCCGCTCAGCCCGCGGCTCGGCGCCCGCCCCTACGGGGTTCTCTGGTTGGTCGCTGTCCCTGGCGTCATCGCCACGGCAGCCGCCCCTATTGGCCGGCAGGCCGTGGATCCTCTCGCCCCGCCCCTCTATAAAGCCCTATCCCGCCGGCAGTCAGACGCCATTTTCTCCCATGCGAGTGCCGGGAGCGGTCGCGCCTTTCCATCGAACCGCGCCGCGTGACCAATAAACCGTTCCTGCCAAGCACGGAGTAAATGGACAAATTCCTTCCTCTTTGCCGGATCCCTAGCGCACGGTAACAGCGGTTGGCCAGCCCACGCGCCCGAGACACGGAGCCGTGTCCGGGAACCCGCGGCAGCAAACCCCGGCAGCACGTGGAAGCTACGCCACAGCCGGGCTCCCAAGAGCCGCGTGCGGCCGGGGAGAGCAAAAACCCACGCCGCAATAAATATTTAAGCAATCCATTCACCAAAATTACTAAAGGTATACAATTTTGTTTTGTTGGGATTCTAGAAACAAAAAGACCTTATTCTTAAAAAAATTATGCTTGGGTTTATGTTCTGCTCATTTTTATCAAAAAGAATCAATAAAAAAAACCAAGCCAAGAACATCCACAGAATTAAACATATAGCAAAATAGGTGTTTTAGAAATTTTATAGTGTTGAACTCTTCCACCCCTCAGACAGATAGTCCAGTCAAGTATTATAAGTTCTGCAATTATTAATAAAAGTGTCTGAAAATTCTCTTAAATGCTTTTCAGAGCCATTTAATGTAGAAAATTTTTAACAAAGGGAAAGCTGGGAAAAATTGTCTCAATATTCCTAAAAAAGTCAATAATCTTGAAAATTTGTGAGTCTAAATAAAGATAAAAGCTCAGTCTTTAGGGAAACAGAGTGAATGAATTATAAAGTCTAATTCTCTAAAAGATTTTACACATTTTGGACTTATTTCCAAACTCTACTTTCTTTCTTCTTTTGCCTTTTCTTTTTCCTTCCTGTCTTTCCATGTAGATTTAGAGTTGCAGAACCATCTTCACTTCTCTTTATAAGAGAAACCATAATACTATCAGAAGTTTCTCGCAGTATTCAAAAACTATATATATGGGCATTTAGAGGTGACCCAGCCAGTTCCTTCACTACAAAATTGAAGCATTTATCTCTACTCAGAAATAGCATCATTTACAATCAGCTAGTCTCTGTTTTGTGCTGCAGAATTTTGTTGTTTTCCTTTAGTATTTATGGTAAATTTTAGTACATTTAGGTGATCATGTTGATTTCTCAACTGAGCAAAATCTTCTCAACAGAACTGTTCAATATCCCACATACTCTTCTATATCTTTTATATGCAACACAGAATCAATATTTTGTCACTGTGTCTGAGAAAATGACAGAATTTTACCATTAAAGTAACAAATTACAGTGTTTCGATATGAATTTCCTTGAGAAAGGAATCAGAAAATTTAAAGAAAATCTTGAAAATAAATTGAAAAGAGGAACAAAAATAAAACTGGTAATACTCTAGAAGAGGGAGAGGTACTAAAAAGAATGCATAAAAGGTGAAGAAAAAGAAGAGTAATGCAATACGTGGCACCATAAAGGTATTCCATCAGTATAGCTACTCAAGAAAAGTTTTTGTTAACATACATTTCCATTTATCTCAATCACTAAATCAAATCTAGAGTTGTTATGCTTGAATGCTCTGAAAACCACACCTTGGGGCTTTTGCTGTTTATGTTTCTTAGGGGATTTTTGTGGGTTTGGGTTTTTTGTTTGTTTGTTTGAAGTAGCACTATAAAAATATGGAAATCATTGTTCTATTACAGTTAAAATGCAAAGTTATTATGAAACTAATATTAGATTACAAGAACATTCTCAATAAAGGGTGAACTCAATGTTATAAGTACCAAAACAAAGCAAATCAGGGGATGACCTGCATGGATAAGCTTGTATGTAACTTTAGCATCACTGAAAAATAAATC
>NC_071571.1:99790250-99903539 GCF_024509145.1 Vidua macroura
GTTTGTACCATCTTTCTAATTTTCCTTTGCATTATTCAGGACATAAATTAACTGTTCCTGACATTCCTTGCAAAATAATCACTGCATTTTTATATTGGTTTTCTCCAAAGATCATGCAGAACAATTTTTGCTTTCCAAGTCTCTCCTTCTTATTGATTTACTGACTCGTAGGATTCTGACAAGTGTGCACTTTTTGCTCTGAGCATTTTCTTGATGTTTCTTTAATGTGCACCTTTAAAAGGGGAAAAAAATTAAGGGAGAAAAAAAAAAAAAAAAAAAAAAAAAAAAAAAAGAAGACAGAAGAGAAGAAAAGAAAAAAACAGGACTGGACCAAAACCTCAGCAAGCAATGTAAAAGTGTCATTGTGGAATGCAATTTGAAAGACAATCAGAAATGGAACCTACTGGGAGTTCTACAACTTAAGCTGTAAAAAAAGAAGAATTACAGCCTTTTTTTTATCTTTGTAGGATGCAAAATACCCTTAGAGACATCTAACAACATTCCTGCCATTGCAGAGACCTGGGACATTAGAAATGCTTTCCATTATATTGTTCTCTTAATGATATGTTACAGATATTTTACTGTAGATTTTAAGTTCATGATAGTGTGGTGGGAAGTATTTTTGTAATCCTTACTTGGAAGTTGAAAATGGGAAAAAATTTCAAAGATGTAATCAGGATTGTTAAACACAAATTATCTGATCTCATATTCCTCTTATTTTTATTATTATTACCTTTTCATGTATGAAATAATAATTTGACCTCTGAAGTCTGGTGGTTTAACAGTCCAAGAATGGGGGCTCCTTGTCTACAGGTAATGTTTCAGGTAATGAAATCTTTATGTCAATTTGCACAAAACCAAACCAAACTAAAAAAATCCAAAAATCTCCAAAACAAACCAACAAACAAATAAGAAAAAGCCAGACAAGTTCCATTGGTTCTTGAAGTGGACTTCAACCACCCCAAAATCTATTGGTTTTCTTTTTTTTTAACAGGTGAAAACAGTACTATGCATACATAGGTAAAGAAGGCATACAAACTGCTTTTTTAGATAAATAACATCATTTAAATCACAACAATTCTTGCTTATTTCTTTCTTTGATCACAGTTCGGCAATTTTCATATATTTGATTGCTTCTGACTTCCTGGGAATTTAATATTCCCTGACATTTTTCAGAAGCTGGCATGCCCCAAAAAAAGTTAGATTCAACCTAGGCATACCCAAAGGACTTCTTGTATTCCTACCCATTTACTGCTACCTCTCATAGTAGTTGAAGGGAAGCCCTGCAACCTGTACTTAGAGAAAAATGTGTGAGGACAAGAAAGAAAACAAATGTCATGCATCTCAAAACCAAAATAAGAACATTAAGTCATAACTTATATTCTATAACATGTTGCATCCCGGAGTTTGGGTTTAGATTAGGGTTTTTAATTTATGTTAAAATAAGTCAAGTTCTGTAATCCCGCGTTTCCCCCGTGTTGTCCCCCCCCCCGCGGTTTCTGGCCCCATGTCGCCTGTTGCCGGCTCTTACCCCTGTGCCGCTCCTGTAACCACCCTGCCGTCCGGCCCCGGGAAACCCCGTGCTGGCCACACGATCCCGCTCAGCCCGCTCTGGCTCGGTGCCCGCCCCTGCGGGGTTCTCTGGTTGGTCGCAGTTGCTGGCGTCACTGCCACGGCAGCCGCCCCTATTGGGCGGCCGGCCGTGGATCCTCTCGCCCCGCCCCTCTATAAAGCCCTATCCCGCCGGCAGTCAGACGCCATTTTCTCCCATGCGAGTGCCGGGAGCGGTCGCGTCTTTCCATCGAACCGCGCCACGTGACCAATAAACCGTTCCTGCCAAGCACGGAGTAAATGGACAAATTCCTTCCTCTTTGCCGGATCCCTAGCGCACGGTAACAGCGGTTGGCCAGCCCACGCGCCCGAGACACGGAGCCGTGTCCGGGAACCCGCGGCAGCAAACCCCGGCAGCACGTGGAAGCTACGCCACAGCCGGGCTCCCAAGAGCCGCGTGCGGCCGGGGAGAGCAAAAACCCACGCCGCAATTGGCGCCCGAACGTGGTGCCGAGGCCAGCGCTGAGCTGATTGCGTGGACGGAGGTTCACCGCGGAGCTCCAGGAACAGCGCCGGGAGCCGCCGCCGCCGGCCAGGGGCCGCGCTGCCGCCAAGGGGGGAGCGCCGCCGCCAAGCCAGAGCGGGCAGCGATCCGCGCCGGACCACAGCTCCGTGCCGGACGGAAACCGAGAGCAGGGGCTCTCCAAAGTACGTCAGTGAAGTCTCCGTCGCCCACGAGGGACCAGACAGTGTGTCCCGCGTGGGACAGGAAGTGCAAACTTTCGCAGCCAGGAGGGCAGAAGAAAGAACACTTCCCGGGACTCCCGGACCCTGGTAGCAGCTTTTCTTTGCAGAGACTTCAGTCTGGTAAGTATTAGTCGTGGAAACGTGTCCAGCTAATACGGGGAGGGCTGGCCGTGTTCCCGAGGTTGGGACGTGCAGCGCGCAGCACGAACGGCAGCCGCTGGAGTCGCCTGCGTTTTTTTGCTTTTTTTTCTCTTTTTTACTGCCCCAGGGGTGAGGTGGTTTGGGTGGAAGAAGCATGGGGACCGTGCTATCTGCCCAACAAAAGGAATTTTATTCCCAAGTTAAAGAAATCCTTTTGGTGAAGGGCCGATACCCAAAAAATTTAGTTAAGAAATTTGTCCGGTGGTTGTTCTTTGCTTTCCCCCGTCTGTCTACCGAGGACGCGCGCAAAACAGAATTTTGGGAGCAAGTGGGAAAAAGGCTAGCAGAGGGGATCGGTAGGGATCCCTCCATAGATGACTGCTTCCCTAAATTCCATTTGTTGATCACAGATGTAGTAAAATCAGACCCCGCGCGAAACTCGGTTGGGGAAAGGAAAGAACCATCCGGAAAATCTGTTACTCCCTCTGAATCTGTTTCCCCATCCCCTTCTCCTATCCCTTCTTCCCCTAACCTGGGTGGGCGAGGGGGAGCACCCCGTCAGTCTGAGACTCAGGGCAGCTCCACAAATGTGGACCGTGCGCCTGGCTCCCCCAAGCCACCCCGGCGTCCCCGCCTTAGCGAGATCAGTCGATTCGCTGAGGCCACGACCCTAAACCCCTTTTCCAATCCCTTTTTCCCAGTTGAAAATCCCAGTTTCGGCGCTACCCCGAGCAGTTCTGTTTCTTTAAACCCCTTTCTTTGTCCCCCTGAGGAGGCCGAGGCCACGTGGTCGATCTCTTTGTCTTCCCAAGATGGAGGGCGGCCACGTGGCAGGGTCTCTTCTTCCCACAACCCCTTTCTGTTCTTTGTTCCCGGTGTCCCCGCCTTTGACCCAACCCCCACCTGCCTCCCTGTGGGCGTGGGCGCCGCCCCCTCGGGAGGTCAGGTTGCTCCCTCACCCGTTGTTCTCCCTCGAATGGGTGTTCCCTCCAGTCCTTTGCATGTCGTCCCTGCTGAGTCATCGACTCCGCCCTCCTCCACCGGGGAAAGCTCTGCCATCTCCACCCCGCTGCCTGAGGGAGGCAGCCCCCGTCCTATTGCCCGTACCCTGTCCCCATCTTCCCATGGGTCCCGGAGATCCGGGCGGGAGGGAAGAGGGGGGAGGGAGGAGCGGGAACCCCTACCCCCATCTTCCCATGGGCCCCGGAGAGCCGGGCGGGAGGGAAGAGGAGAGGGGCGGGGACGGGAACCCCTACCTCCAAGTTCCCATGGGCCCCAGACGTCTGGGTGGGAGGGAAAAGGAGAGGGGGGGGGAATCGGAGCCCCTGCCTCTGCAGTCCCAGGGTTCCCGGAGACCCGGGAGGGAGGGAAGCAGGGGGATGTGGGTTTCTGAGCATTTTCCAGATTCCGTGGAACGGGTCGAGCCGACAGATGAGAGGCATGTAGAGGGATCAGAGGTTCAGGACAAGTTTGTCCTGGAAGCGGCATCCATGAACACTGCTGCCTTGGATGCCGTGCCTCCAAAGAAGGCTGGTCCGAAGCAGCCTCCAGCAAGACGCCAGTGCTTCCACTGCAATCAAAGAGGACATTTTGTGGTTCAATGTCCGTTTCTGGGCAGGGCACCCCCAGGGACAGTGGGAGGGGGGAGAGGGGGGGAGGGAGATCCCATTCCCCCAAAAAACTGAAGAAACAACGCGCACCTGCCTCGCGTGAAGATAAAAGTAAGGCAGGCCACAGCACCTTAAGGAGAGCTGTGAGTTACCAAGTAACTGTGCAGGTGGTAGTTCAGAACATCAGGGTGCCTTTGAGCGTGGCAGATGACCCCACCAATCGGGGGGTTGCATCAAGCCGCAGGCGACGCAAAAGAAAAAGGACCCTACAATCTCCTTAAAAAAAAAATATGTTTTTCCCCAAAGCCCCAGTCTGTGTATGTCCCAAATCCCCATGTTTGTAATAAAGTTGTCCCAGTTTCCCTATCCCTAAACACCCTGAGAAGAACCAACCCCAGCACCATCTCCAGGCCCTCTCCACCTGCGTAGCAGTCACTGCAGTTGCAGCAGCAGCAAAAGCTGGAAGAAGAGGCCACCGCTTGAGAGACTGCATCAACACCACTGCTTTCTTTTTATATTTTATTAAGCGGGGAGATGTTGCATCCCGGAGTTTGGGTTTAGATTAGGGTTTTTAATTTATGTTAAAATAAGTCAAGTTCTGTAATCCCGCGTTTCCCCCGTGTTGTCCCCCCCCCGCGGTTTCTGGCCCCATGTCGCCTGTTGCCGGCTCTTACCCCTGTGCCGCTCCTGTAACCACCCTGCCGTCCGGCCCCGGGAAACCCCGTGCTGGCCACACGATCCCGCTCAGCCCGCTCTGGCTCGGTGCCCGCCCCTGCGGGGTTCTCTGGTTGGTCGCGGTTGCTGGCGTCACTGCCACGGCAGCCGCCCCTATTGGGCGGCCGGCCGTGGATCCTCTCGCCCCACCCCTCTATAAAGCCCTATCCCGCCGGCAGTCAGACGCCATTTTCTCCCATGCGAGTGCCGGGAGCGGTCGCGTCTTTCCATCGAACCGCGCCACGTGACCAATAAACCGTTCCTGCCAAGCACGGAGTAAATGGACAAATTCCTTCCTCTTTGCCGGATCCCTAGCGCACGGTAACAGCGGTTGGCCAGCCCACGCGCCCGAGACACGGAGCCGTGTCCGGGAACCCGCGGCAGCAAACCCCGGCAGCACGTGGAAGCTACGCCACAGCCGGGCTCCCAAGAGCCGCGTGCGGCCGGGGAGAGCAAAAACCCACGCCGCAATAACAAACCATAAAAACAAAGAAACCAGAAAAAACTCAGACCTTGAAAAGCCATTAAAAGGTAAGCTTTAAAGATGAACCTGAGAGAGAAACATCAATTTTTTTTCCTCTATGATTGTTTTGAAATGACACTGTACCTTAAAACACCCTTTGAGTTTTCAAAAGTACATATGTAGCAACAGTGTAAAGAGAGGAAAACGTAATTTTCTGACAGAAAAACTATTTTCTTCAGTGCTATTTACACTTTGAGTTTTTAGGCTAATCTTTGAGCACATTCCAGGCAGCAGTCCATCACAATCTGACATTATAGCTTTCAAAAACTTCCTTCTTCTGGTCTCAGATGCCTTTTTTCACTATGCATGCTTACTTATCAAAACAGCTAGTTAAAAAAAAAACTAATTATCCAATTTACAACACATGTTCTAAATTCCTACCACCTGAAACTGATATTCTGATTCCTAGAGCGTACTTAACCCTTTCTTATATAAAACAAGTAGAAAGCATACAAGTGTCTACTGCTTTTCTTGGAAGGTATTTTTCTTTTTACTGAGAGAAGATTTTTGGCTGGAACATTCAATCATCCATACACTGAGAAATCATATTTTAAAAATCCTTAAAATAGTGTCATTCTGGGGATATTTGTAGTGTTGATTTTTTTTTTTTTTTAAGTGTGGAGACATTTACTGGGGGTTATGTTTCATGCAGATTTGCTTAGACTGATGGATGGGAAGAAGATCACTAAACAGTTGCCCTCCTAGAAATTCTGTGTGTCTGTCGAAGCACACTGGCTCATTAAGGCTATACTCATATCCTTTAACAATGAGAAGTTTTACACAATGTTATACTATTAAAAGAATTCTAAAAATGTTTGCCCAACCCTTTTATATAAGTGTTATTCTGAATTTCTGAGCTAACCTAAACACTTTACTAAGTACCTTATTATTTGTCCATTGGGTTTCTGCACCTTATTGCAAAACTTTAGAGTAAAGCAATAGGACTAAGCGCCTGAGTTTTGAACTACTACTCTAACACATCTTTGTTGTTGCAGTAGAGTATTTGTGGTATTAAAAGCTTCCATCAACTGAACTTATCTTGCAAAGTTATTGAAACAGTCCTAATGAAATATAGCTAGGTCTGCTGGCTTTTTATATTTATTTTTCTGATGGTCACAGAAAAAACATCAGCAATGAATTTTTATTGATTTACAGAAGACCCAAAGATCCAGCGCTTATTGAGAATTACTGCACAAGCAGCTTCCACTAAGTAGATTATTATATACATCCTTTCATGCTCCTATATTAACTTAAATGCTGATTATTGTGATTCTTTTTCATTTTCCTTCTTTATTTATTTATTTTTTTTAAACATAAGATGGTTCATATGGGTTCAAGTCTTAGCATGTAAAGCATAGATGTGCTACTGTAGAGCCTACTTTATACACGATGGAGCTTATTGGTGGGAAAATCCTGATATCCTGGATTAGCTTCACACTGTGATTAACTTTTCAGTGGCAACAGAATGGGATTTTTAATTCTAGGTTTTAATAAGTTTATGTCACTTATCAGTTGAACACTTTGGCTGGAAATACACTATTTCCACATAAAATGTTTTTTTTCTACATCCTCTTTTTCAGCTTCTAGTAAACCAATTCTGCAAATAATTCTAATTCTTTCTTAAAGGATTCATTTCAGAATAGATTCACACAAGGCTTTTGAATGTTAATATTTCAGTTATTTTCTTTTCCAAGTGATTTTTTTATCAAATAACACATAACTGTTAATGCAACATCCACTGGTAAATAAATCAGGCTTATTTGTGGCTTACATATATGGGTTCAGCTGCAGGAGGATAGGAGAAAAACGATAAATATATTTATTGCTATTCTGTGTAAGAAATACTAAAGTATTTGATATTCTTCTTGTGATAATCATGAATGCATGGTAGAGCTCTTAAGACATATATAATTCCATGCAGATGATATTCCATGCAGTGATATTTTGTCTCAGAAACAAGCATAAATTCAATTTGATTATAGCTACACAAACTAACTTCTTTTTTTGTTTGTTTAATTTTCTTATCTAGGCCACTGTATGTACAACATCTTTCTGCCTCATGAACTTTTTTACTTCTGATTTCTAAAAATATAGTCATAGTAAATCTAACTATAAAACCGAATTGCTAGTCTGGATCTTGATCCCCATCCTTCAGCAGCTCAAAATCATTTACTTTGCTGCATACATAGACAATAAGAGTTTCTGTGCAATGGACTAGGAATGCCTGATGAGTTCACCAAAAATGCTGCGAAAAGTGGTACCAAATGGAGCATATGGAGTCATGGAGTATGCTCTGCTTTACGAGATGTGGCTGGGAAGGTGGCAAAAGAAATGTGTCACAAATAGGATCTGCACTGGATTTGTTCTGCTCCTGTCACTCTGGTTCATGTGTCTGCATGTGTGAAAAAAGAGTGTACTGTGAATATTCCCACCATCCCCTGAGCTGTCCAGATGCCAGCCAGCTGTAGCTATAGAAACCATATTATCATTCAAGCACATAAATAAACCCTTATTAGAAAGAAATTGTGCTAACTTGTTCTAAAAGCAGCTCCACTATGCAGCTCTGAAAACACAACAGGTTTACATGTGCCTGCCTTGACATATCTACACCTACCTGCCTGCACTTCTCTGCAGAGAGGTGCTCTAATATTAGCCTCATGCTGACTAATTCTGTGAGGATTATTTTACTGTTGGGGTCAAATTCAAAAGAGCAGCTTCTCAGGGGAGCATGCATCAGTATTTTGTGGGTTAACTATTTTAACAAAATCCAATAACATTGCAAATTGCAGAAGTGGATCTTCCATTATAAATCACTTGTTTCTTCAAGTGGTGCTCTGTTTTCTAATTAATTGATCATATAATACTTATAGAAACTCAGGGCAAAAAAATGCTGGAAATTATGGGAGAGTAGTTGAGCACTTTAAACTAGATATGAAAGGTTAAATTCTGCCTTTGAGCAGTACTCATGTCAAGCATACTACAGCTTGAAAACACTCACTTTATGAAATAAACTTCAGCTATTTTTACTCTGCACAGAGAATGGAAAGCCAGATAATTTACTGCAGTTGAGCAGATGTTTGTTTTGTTTTGACATTATTATTGTTATAAAGAACAAAAAATAAGCAATACCAGCCAATGGAGAAATTTTATTGCTTTAAATTAAGAGCTTTGAAATACTGCACATATTGAGGAATCAGACCAAGAGAGAGCATTATATGAAAAGATTTCTAAGAAAAATAATAATGCAAGAATTCTTATAAAATAATAGAAAAAGGAAATTGTAGAAGGTGTTACGGACTGAGCTTCCTTTGCTTCTCCACCATAACAGGTCTCTTGCTGTTTGGGGACTGCAGTGGTTTCTGTAGGAGAGTCAGAGGCCAGGAAAGGGAGCTGTAGATTAAATAACCAGCATCCCCTTAAAGAAGCCAGAGCTTAGATAAAGCAAGGAGCACCCATCTCATCCTCCTCGTTGGTAAGGAGGTCAGAGCTTACACAAAGTGCCTCACGCTAAGTAGTATGGTCAGCTGATGATAATTTAGTCTTGATGATTAATCTAAGATACCCAAATCTAGTGTGCAAAAAGCTAAACTGAAAGCCAGAAGGTACATGGTTCCAGAATGAACTGCCCTAAAGCATGGTGAGCTTTGTCTGTGCAAAAGGCATGAAAAAGTTCCCATATGCTCTGAATTGCCACAAAAGGCAATTCAGATAGAAGCTCCCATGCAGTTGGTATCCCTCCCCTTAACATGTTTTATAAAATTTGCATGAAGGTTCTATTGACCATCAGGTTCTTGGCTAGTATGCCAGGGAAGATAGCTGCCACCGAGTAAGAATGACAAATTCTGGTTGTTTAATATGTGACACCAGCTATCACAGCTGATGGTACTTGCTCATTCAGTTTCATTGATTCTTTTTTTTTTCATTTTTTCTGTTTTTCTTTTTCATTATACTTCCTGGTAGAGGATTCTGGAGCAAGATCCTTTACAACTGTTTTATCAGCTCCATATATGTGTATATATATATATAATATATATGTCTTCCTTATGAACATTTGAGTCATTGTCATTATATCGATTTGACTTTGTCAGGTATGCTGGGACTCCAGCATGAGCCCAGACTAAAACAAGGTTGTCTTAGTCTATAATAATGGTTGTTTTGGTGTGTTTCTCTTCCATATATTCTAATCTTTCAAACATTCTTTTTAGTATTAACTTCCTCCTCAGCTGTTGTCTTATTGTTTCAATTGGTATTGCTTTTAAAACATATTTTTGTTCTGTTATATAGTAACATCCATCTCTAGGAATCAACTGTCAAAAGTAGTGAAACATGTTTTTTCATTCAGTAATAGCTTCTCCGGCTTCAAGATTTTGTAGCATTTGGTTTTACATCTCAATCATAACTTTTCAATCTACTATTTCTTTGAATGACTTTTTTGAGAAAAACTGATATTATGTAGATGATTCCTTATGAGAGTCACATAAGTTATCATTGACCTGCATTGCCATATCTATTGTTGGCAGGGGGCTCTAAGTTCGCCCTCTTGCTTCTCCACAAGCCAAATATCTGTTTTGTGAAACAGAATGTGAATTTTTTCAGCATTTCCCCCAGGTTATTAATAAGATCTTGAAGAGGACTGGACCCAGTATGGATCCCTGAGATACACTGCCTGGTACTGGCCCTAACCAGACTTTATGCCACTGATCATAATGTTTTGGGCTCAGGTGCTCAACAGTTTTCAACCCACCTCCATGCTTATCCAGCCCATACTTCAGCAGCTTGTCTTTGAAGGTCTTACAGGACACAGAGCCAAAATCCTTCCACAGGATGGGGTATCCAATGTCCTCATCTACCCAATGAGTCATTTAATTGTAGCAGACTCTCCAAGTAGTCAAACATGGCTTCTTCTCCTTTGTGAATCCTTGCTTGTTGCACCCTGGGTTTGGGTTCAGATTAGGGGTTCTGATATATGTTAGTTAGCCGATTCTGTGTACCCCTGTGCACCCCCCGTGCTCCCCCCCACCACGGTGGTCTGCTCCGAGTCTCTTACCATTGGAGCATCACCATGCCAGTCCTGTAACCACCCCCCTGTCCACTCTGGAGAGTTTGGTGTCTGTTACCCTGTCCCCTCAACCCCGTTCATCCCGGAGCCCTGTGTCAGCCTCTGTCGCATCCCTGTTGGCTACCGCAGTCCACATCACTCCCCCGTAGCCTGTCCCTATTGGGCAAGGGGGGCTTCAGCCCCCCTTGGCCTGCCCCCTGTAAAATCCCCCCCCTATAAAATCCCTGGTCCCAGCACCATGTTGTACATGCGGCGCTGGGGAGCGAGCCACGGTCCTCCATTGCAGCTCCCCGCGACAATTGAAAGCTCTCCAGCTAACCGCGTGGACAGATTGGACATTCCTTCCCTCTTTGCTTTGCCCCTCTCACTGGCAACAGAACGCGGCCAGCCCCACCCCCGGTGTGCTGAATGTAGCAGTGCCCGGGACAAGCGGCAGCCCCGGGTCCCGCTGAGCAGCAGCGCCATTCCAGGCTCTCCAGAGCTGCCCGGGACCGGGGAAAACAACGCAACGCCGCACTTGCTGACCATTTTTAACCAACTTCTTGTCCCTCATGTGCCTGGAAATGGTTTCAAGATTTGGTTATTCTAGGATTTTACCTTTTGTTTATGACTTATGTTCTACTGTATTTGAGTGCCAGTCTCACAGCAGAATCTCAATCAAAACAATGTTCAAACCTCTGGAATATTAGTGACTTTGAAACAATTTTGACTGATTTTTCTACCTGTAAAATAGACTAAGTAATATTTTACAGCTTTGTATGAAACAGAATACTTTTTTTTTTTTTAATTGGTTCCTGAATTCTAAGTGTTCTGTAAAATCCAGGTGGCTTTTTTTCCCCTAATATATCTAGGCAAGTGGAAATTCTTTCTCAATCTTTCATCAATTTATTTATTGTACAAATAAACTCAAGAATATGTTAAACTAATGCAAAATACATGTAAAATGGTACATTTACAATATGATTTTTGTAGCTTCTAAACTGGTGAAGTGTATTTTTTCACGTTTAACAGAATCATAGAAAATGATCTGGGATTTCAGAGACAGAAAATTATTAGCTTGAACTTGTCATTCATTGAAATGTCTTTCCAGTCTTTTATAAAGGCATTGATTTCATAGGCTAGCTTCCAAATTCAGGTTGGCAATAAATTTTTAGCATTGAATTGTAAACATAAGAACCAAAGGACATCACTAAACTACAGAAAATGTGGGAAGTTTCCAGAACTCTATTTACAAATTTCAAATATTTAATTTGATAGAAGGCTTGTCAGTGTTCACTTTTCATATAAAATAGTGGCTTCTATTAAAATTGTCTATTTTGAAGTGTTCCATTTTTTGTCTATCCACAATCACAAATAATGAGGGCAGAGAGGGTTTTTATTTTCTGGGAGCAAGTGGTTGGTGGGTGTTACTTGTTGGCTTGTTGTTAGTTGTTTTTTTTCTCTCCTGGTTTACAATAAAACATCTGACACTTGTAAGCAGTAGTAGCTATTACTCTAAAGATATCTTGACTGGCATCACTAAAATTACCCTGTAATAGCTAATACATTAACTATTTGAGGAATATGCGATGTGGGTTTTTGCTCTCCCCGGCCGCACGCGGCTCTTGGGAGCCCGGCTGTGGCGTAGCTTCTACGTGCTACCGGGGTTTGCTGCCACGGGTTCCCGGACACGGCTCCGTGTCTCGGGTGCGTGGGCTGGCCAGCCGCTGTTACCGTGCGCTAGGGATCCGGTAAAGAGGAAGGAATTTGTCCATTTACTCCGTGCTTGGCAGGAACGGTTTATTGGTCACGTATGGCACGGTTCGATGGAAAGACGCGACCGCTCCCGGCACTCGCATGGGAGAAAATGGCGTCTGACTGCCGGCGGGATAGGGCTTTATGGAGGGGCGGGGCGAGAGGATCCACGGCCTGCCGCCCAATAGGGGCGGCTGCCGTGGCGGTGAAGCCAGCAACCGCGACCAACCGCGGGCTGAGCGGGATCGTGTGGCCAGCACGGGGTTTCCCGGGGCCGGACGGCAGGGTGGTTACAGGAGCGGCAGAGGGGTAAGATCCGGCAGCAGGGGGCCAGAAACCGCGGGGGGGGGGGAACAATGTGGGGGAAACGCAGGATTACAGAACTTATTTTAACATAAATTAAAAACCCTAATCTAAACCCAAACTCCGGGATGCAACAGAATAAACCGTCTAAAATAAGTAGGAAAACTTTATCTTCTTATTTTCAGAATTAATTAATTAGTACCTACCATGTTAAACTTGAGTACACACCATTTTTTTTTCTTTCCAAGAAAAAAATGTGTTGCATTTACAGAGCTGTGGATTTTAATCTGCATTTGACATTATTTTCAACATTCTGCTCACAATTCATGTGTTGGAAAGTGTGTTCTCTGCATAACTAGTTTTATGATACATGTGCAGAGATACATTTTAATTTTATAAGTACACTTTTAAATGCATTATCATAGCTCCTAGAGAGCCAGTATTGGCAGAGTCCCTTTTGCATGTAGGATTGAAGAAATTGTGATCTCAATGATCATAACTGCATCAAAGATTTCACAGGTTAAAAATGCATATAAAAAAAACCCCAGAAACATTGATTAACTACATGCAAGGACTTCAGGGAAGAGAGGCAAACTGCTGGTTATACCTTATGAACCTTTCGGTGACATTTCCTATTAGGAAGGGGCTTTTCTTTTTGTTTAGGTCTAGGTTTCACTTTTAGGGTAAATGAAATTGAGCAAAGCACTGACAAGGATAGAGCTAGTGAATTTGGAAAACAGGCTTGCTTCCTTGCTTTTTTATATATAAAATTGGAGACCAGGAGAAGAATATGCCTCTTTTTCCATGAAAGTAGGCTGTGTTGCAAAAATCCTGGAAAATTTTAAATTCAACATGACTGCCACATATATGAATTTGGGCTTTCCAAATTGATAGAAATATAAATTATGTACATTTAATATCTATTTTTTTCTTAGTTCATATTTCAATCCACAATTTAAAAATAATGCAGTGTGAGCCAAGCAAAATGATCTTGTCTCTTTGATAAGGATTGCTCTGTTAGTCAGATTATGCATCAACAGTACCAAAATGTTTTTCTGGTATTTTAGAAACTACTTCTCTTTGTAAAGATGCCACCTTGCTGTGGCGTTGCGTTCTTCTCCCCAGTCTCAGGCGGCTCTGGAACCCAGCTAGGCTCTGTGTTTTGGCCATGAGACCGGGGCTGCCACGTGTTCGGAGGCTCTAGTGCTGAGCCTACACGTGGGTCTGCCACTCTTCGTAGCCGGCGCTAAGAGGAGATAAAGGGACGAAGGAAGGCACACCTTGTCCCACATGTCTGGAGAAAGTTTATTCCCGCATGGCCACTGCGGTGGCTGGAGCAGCATCCCCTAGCGCACGCGTGGGCAAGATGGCGGCGAGACAAAAGAAGCGTGGGGTTATATAGGGGGCGGGCAGACAGGTGCGGAAGCCCCCCTCGCCCAATGGGCACAGGCAACGGGAGAGTGACGTGGACCACGCAGCCAACGGGAACATAACAGGGGTGGATACAGGGTTCCAGGACAAATAGGAATACAAGGATGGGGTAACTGACACAGAACCTTCAGGAATGAACAGGGGGTGACTACAAGACTGACGTGGGAAAGCTCCAATGGTGAGTGACTCAGAGCGAACCATCATGGGGGAGAAATGGGGGTACACAGAACCAACTAACTAACATTTATTAAAACCCCTAACTGAACCAACCTGGGACACAACACCTTGCCTTTAATTTTTTATGTTGTTTTTAAATGTGTTTTTTATAATATGGATTTGGTTTTATACAAAATTATCAATCTGTTTTCTACAAAATGTGCATGGAAATTTTCCCTAAGTCTGTCTCTTAAGGACTATTTCTGTCCAGCCAGAATGGATAAACTCAGCTTGAAAAATATTTTGAAGGTAACATAGATCCAGCCTTCAGAAAAAAAAAAAAAAAAAAAAAAAATTGTCTGTATGGGAATTTTTCAAAAATCTGTAGAAGGAGGAGACCATAGAAGAAATATTTCATAGTTACACAATCTTTTCTGTTTTCCATTATATTTAATTTTCGTTGATGCTCTATTTTCAAAATGAAGCTAAGCACTAGACAATTACTTAAATATCTCTTTTTTCAATAGGAGCTTCTATCTTGTTTCCTTTACAGCAATTAACTATGATTGTATTCCAAAAAAGCACCCAGCTCCACTAGAAAAAAAAGCAAGTAAACAAGGACTCAGAAACCAACAAAACAAGCACGTAAATGCTGAATTTATTTCAAATTTCAGCATATACTTGCATTTTTTTTCTAGAGGATGAATGTTTCCTTATTGGTAAGAACACTTAAATCTAGACTAAAGTTGTTTTTGAGTAGGAGGCTAGAAATTTAGTATTATTAATGGCATTGTACCTCTATGTTTGACTGACAAGACCAAATCCCCAGACTCTTGGAATTTGGAATTTTAAATAGTTCAAGGCAGGGAAGAAGTAAAAGATTAGAAGGAAAACTAATCTAACTTTGTTAAATATTTGGTTAAAGCTCAAGGAAGGCCCTGTACCTGAAGTATTGCTTCTAATGTTATGTTTCCATTCTAGATTGTATTTTATTAATGTTTTCTTTTGTACCACAGTATGAAGAGACATAAAGATTTTATCTTTTTTTTTTTTTTTTTTTTAATTAGTGAGGAGTATGTTATTTCACTGAGAAAGAACATCAGCAGATTTAGGTTTTGGTTCTGGATCTTCCTGGTTTGTGAAGTGAACTTTGAAAAATTATTTAAAGTGCTTGGGCTGAAGTTCCTGCAGTTTTATGCTATACTGAAATATGCAAAGTAAGCTCTTAGGTGCCTTGCATGCCTTGATTAAAATCGACAATGAGACAGCAAAAGTTTAAGACAATAACATGTAATTTTTTAATGAATCAAAGGCACTTGACTGTATATCTTCCATTCAGTTCAGATGTTCTGAGGCAGTTTCTTGTAGCTAAAAGATATTAACAGCTAAATAGAATATGTTTGGTAATTTGAACTTAATGGATTTCCAGCTTAACCTGAAACAAATTCAAGTCTCTCCATAAATATTCAGTCTTGCAATATGCAAATCACTTCTTATGTCACATGGGAAATACATCAGAGCATCATAGCTCTGACAAAAGTAAATCTTAACATATGAGAGATTCCCAATCCTAGCTACAATTAAGTATCCATCCTATGAAAATTTATGAATTAACCAGACTTTCTCTAAAGTTATAAAATGTATTGTCATACAGGAGCTGCAGGTATCTTTCTCCTATGGTACAAGGTGCTTGAGAATTCTCTGAACTCTTCAGCAGGCATCTGAGATGCTTGCACTGTATATGTGAAATGTAGGAGCCACCTCAGTATTTCGCCCCTCTCACCTGCCTTCTCCACCAGCCTTCTCAAAACCAGTGTTGTTACCAGTTTCAAAAAATTCTGTGTGAATTTCACAGGACCAGTAGTGTTCATCAAAAGTTTCTCAATCAAACAGATAAATTACTTATTTCTGCCAAATGGAACACTTCCAAAATCAGAAGAGCTCTAGACTAAGTATTTTGACTTGGGTTTTTGGTTTTTTTAAAATACCCTAGGAATTAAACCAGTCTATATTCTAACTTTTTTATAGAAGTCTATTCCATCCTGAATGATTGAAATAAAAGACAACATATTTATTTGACTCAGCAATTCACTTTTAACTTCATCACTATGAAGTCTGAGCCAACTGATTTTAAGAAAGACATATTCTAGCCTATGTGATTAAGATAGTCAATATGTAAAGATCTCAGGAAAACAAAACAATCACACACAGCAAAGCAACATGAATAGAGGAAATAAGAATATAATAAGAAAATTGCAAGATGAATTATAGTTCACAATATTGTCTTCCTGAAACACCAGATAGCAAAAGATTTGTCCAATTTGTGAGAATGGATTTGTGAGAATGAATTTGTGAGAATTTGTCCATTTGTGAGAATGGAATTAACAGCAAAGAAATGTAGACATGATAGATAATCATCCCCTCAAGCTGATAGGAAGTCACGAGATATGGATGAAATCTGATTTAATGACTTCAAAACTTTACATTGCAGATGAAGCCTAGAACGAGAGATTCAGTAATCTCTTATTATTCAAGAAAAACTCATAATAATTTACTTTACTTCATCCTGACTTTCCATTTTAACAAAGTCAATTACTTTCAATTATTTGTTTCTAGTTTATCTGAAATGACTGCCATAGCCCCTATGTTTCTGAACTTTGTGTTACCACAAAGTTCAGAAAAAAAGATACTCATGAACAAGCTGCATTGGTATCAGGAACATCTGATTACGCTGTATTGTAAAAAAAAAAAATTAAAACAACCAGATCCAGCATAGATCAACATTCAACAAAGAATTTACTTGGAAAATAATAACAGTAATAACAAGAAGATTTTGACTGTATTTTGTGCCTGCACTGATTTTTTTTCTCCCAATTGTATATGCTACATACATGTGTTCACTGAATGACCTCAACATTATAAAATGCAGTCATGTAACTTCTCATTGTCATTCACAGCAGTTTTGGTTTTTGTATCAACCAGTTTCATAGCTTAAAATTGTTGTTTTCTCATCTGCTGGCAAAAGATTATGGATTTTTATTCTAACATATAAAGGGAAGGAAGTGCCTCAAAACAATCTGCAAAATACTATAATCATCTTGGCTTATCACTATTCTTGTTAATGTAGATGCTCTTGTTATTATTCTTCTTTTTCTGAGCTGACATTTCAAAAAAAATTGCTGTTTATTGCTCACATAAAACTGATCTTCTAATTGCCTTTTCATGTTTATTTATTTTTTTTTCTCAAATACTAAGCAGTGTTGAGACATCTGCTTCTTTTAGGTTATTTTGCCCATCTCTTTCTATCCAGGATTAAACACAGCAGAGTTTACAAAGTAAATGGAATTCCAGAAGAGGCTTACATTTTTTTTCTTGGTCATGTTGTTTTGCACATTTTTTGATTAGGTAATTATTACCGAATTTCCTTACTTAGGATTTTCTTTCAGTTTGCAAGGGAAAAAATTATTTAGGATTAATCTGAGACTATGCCTGACAAACGTCTAGGTCTTCAATGCATATTTAGTTCAGCCATTTACTTCTTTAAAGCATATCTTACAAAGATAAGTCCTTAATAATCACTGCTGAAAACCATATAATATTTAAAAAAAATTACAAAACCAGCTAAACAGTCCTCTACATTCCTAGAACACAGTTTTTTCTACTTTTTCAAGACTGCTCTTATACTACCTGTGCTGCAGCATATGGGAAAATGGATAGCAAACAGGTTTTGGGTATTAGGAATTCAGAGGAGAAGACTGACCTTTGCAACCTAGGGTATTTTATCCATTTATGATATACCTTTCACTTGTTTGTGAAGTAAGTTTATTAAGGGAAGAAAGGCCCCAGAAAGCCAGTTAATATTCTAGTTTATCCAAGCTTAAGAGCAATGCATCCCAAAAAAAGAGGAAGTCAGGCAAAAAAAATCTGCCAGACCAGTATGGATGAACAAATAACTCCTGGACAAATTCAAGCACACAAAAAGTAAGCCTACAGAGAGTGGAAGCAAGGACAGGTAACCTGGGAAGAATACAGGTTGTGTGAAATTGTGTGAACAGCCAAGGATCAGATTAGGAAAGCTAAAGACTGGGCAGAATAAAATTTGGACAGGGATATCATGGACAGCAAGTTAATCTGCTGTAGGTATACTGGCAATAAAGGATAGGGATAATGTGGACTGTCTCTAAAAGGAAATGGGAGATCTGACTACCCTGGCATGTGATGAAGGCTGAGGTAGTTAATGACTGATTTGCTACAGTCTTAACCAGCAATTGCTTCAGCCACACTGTCCACGTTACAGAAGGCAAGGCAGGGACTAGGAAAATGAGTAACCACTGGCCACTGTAGATGAAGACCAGGTCTGAGATAATTTTAAAAAAACCCTGAAGGTACACAGGTCCTTGGGAGTTGATGTGATGTATCCATGTATCCAGAAGGCACTGGTGGATGAAGTGGCTAAGTAACTATCCATCATATTTGAGAAGTCATGACAATACAGTGAAGTTCCTACTGACCAGAAAAGGAGAAACATAGCCCTTATCTTCAAAAAGGGAAATAAGGAGGACTTGGGAAACCACATACTGGTCAGTCTCACCTTGGTGCTTGGCAAGATCATGGGACAGATAATCCTGGAAACTATGGAAAATGAGAATGTGTTTGATGATAGCCCACATGGCTTCACCAAGGCAAAATCATGCCTGTCAATTTTGGATGTCTTCTGCAATGGGATTATGGCGTTGCTGGATGAGGAGGGAGTGACCAGTGTCATCTACCTGGACTTGTGCAGAGAATTTGACACTATCCTATACATCACCTTTATATCTAAACTGGAGAGACATGGTTTTGATGGATGCACTACTCAGTGAATAAGGAACTGGCTAGATGGTCACACTCAATATTTTCAGCAAACATCTCAATTTCCAAGTGGGGACCCGTGATGAATGATTCCCCAGGGGTCAGTATTGGTACTGGTGCTGTTTAACATCTTTCTCAGTGACACGAGCAGTGCAATTGAGTGCACCCTCAGTACATTTCCTGACAGCACTGAGCTGTGCAGGGAAGGATGCCATGCAAAGAAGGGACCCTGACAAGCTTGAGAGATGGGCATGTGCAAACCTCATGAGGCTCAGCAAAACCAAGTTGAAGGTCCTGCACCTGGTTTGAAGCACTCCTAAGTACAAATACAGGCTGTAGAAAAAATGGATCAAGAAGAGCCCTGGGGAGAGGAATTTGTCCTGGTTGATAAGAAGCCCAACATCAGCCAACAACATGTGCTTGCATACCAGAAAGCTATAACAGCAACCTGGCTACATTAAAAGCAGCGTGGGCAGCAGGAAGAGGGACGTGATTATGCCCCTCTACTCTGCTCTGGTGAAACCCCACCCGGAGTATTGCATCCAGCTCTGGGACTGCAGCATTGCATTCTTCTCCCCGGTCCTGGGAAGCTCGGGGAGCCCAGCTAGGCTCTGCATATTGACCAGGAGTCCGGGGCTGCTGCGTGTCCGGGCACTGGCACTCTGTGCTGAGCGCACTGACGTGGGCTGCCGCGCTCTGTAACCAATGCTGAGAGGAGGTAAAGGGGAGAAGGAATGGCACCTTGCCTTGCGGTTGGCTGGAGAAGGTTTATTTCCACGTGGTGGCTGCGGTGGAGAGCGGTGTCTGCTCCTAGTGCCCGTGTGGACAAGATGGCGATGAGACAAAGGACACATGGGGTTTTATAGGGGGTGGGCAGACGGGGGCGGAAACCCTCTCGCTCTCGTGGGGACAGGCAACGAGGGGTGACGTGGGCCACAGCAGCCAATGGGAACATAACAGGGGTGGGTACAGGGTTCCAGGACAAACAGGGATACAGGGATGGGGTAACTGACACAGAAGTTTCAGGAATGAACAGGGGGGTGTGTGGTAGATAGGGACAGGCGAACGGAAGATCTCGGGATGTGACGGAAAGCTAGACCCTTCCCCCCTTCTTCCTGCTATAGTTAATCAATCACCCCTAAAGCATGCAGCCCCTCCTTAACTCAGTAGTTTTCCACTCCTTACTAACCCCAGCCAGACCCACCATCCCCTTCTGACGTAGTGAAGCCCCCTTGACTATTTAACCCCATGAGATAAGATAATAAAGGCCATTTGACCATCCACCACATTGGTGTCTGTGCATGTCTGTGGCCCGAGTGATCCGGGCGAGGCCGGGTTGCCGTGCTGTGTCTTGAAACCAGGTCGCCCGCCTTCTCATCAGAAGGCGACAGGGGTGGCCACAAGACTGGCATGGGAAGGCTCCAATGGTAAGTGACCCGGAGCGAACCATCGCAAGGGGAACATGGGGGTACACAGAACCTGCTAACTAACATAATTAAAACCCCTAACTAAACCAACCCGGAATGCAACATGGGACCTTCAACAGGAGAATGATGTGGAACTCCATCTGTTGGAGTGGGTCCAGAGAAGAGCCATGAAGATGATCACAGGGCTGGAGTACTTTTGCTATGAAGACAAGCTGAGAGAGTTGGAGTTGTTATGTCTGGAGAAGAGAAAGCCCTGGAGAGACTTTTCAGCAGTCTTCCAGTACCTAAATGGGCATAAAAAATGATGGAAAGGCATGTTTCACAAAAGGTTGTGCAGGGATAGACAAGAGGTAATAGCTTCAAACTGAAAGAGGGTTCGTTTAGATCAGATATTAGGAAGAAATTCTTTACTGTGAGGGTGATGGGACACTGGAAGAGGTTGCCTATGGAAACTGTGGATGCCCCATCCTTAGAAATGTTCAAGGCCAGGTTAGACAAGACTTCATGCCATCTTGTCTTGGAAGGTGACATCTTGTCCCTGGCCCTGGCTGGGTAGTCTTTAAGGTCCCTTCCAAACAAAACCATTCTATTACTATTCTATGTTTCAATATTCAGAACATACAAGGACACATGCTTCATTGTGCTAAATAAATGATTTTTTTTTCCTTGAGTAGATCCTATTAGGGATTTTAAAAATGCTTATTAAAAGTTAATAAAGCATCAAAACATGTGGCAGACAATTACAATAAAGTGCACTCAAAAATTTTATTCCTTCTATGGCACTTTTTTGGGCTTTTCAGCTTGTTAGAAGAAAATATTGTCCAAATAATTCTACGGAATTTTCATTAGAAAATCGGATCTTGTCTGCACTGCCAAGAAATATCTAAGTTAAGAAAAACTTCCTGTGAAGAAAAAAAGCAGGATAGTGAGGTCAGAATATCTTTAAATTAATAGAGTATGTATATTTTTTGTTAATGAATCTTTACTTGCCACAAAAACATTCAGGCTTTCTGCATGCAGGTTAGATCACCTACAGCACAGCCTTCCTCTGGACCTATAGGTGATTATGCTTGTACAGTAAGCGTTAAATAAAAAATTCAAAACTTACACTTGCTCCCTGGCTTTACACGGGATGTATTTCATGGCAAAACAGTGGTGCTTAACTTGACCAATATCAGTAAACCAAAAGCATCCAAGACTAGCCACGAATAGTGCAGTGCAATTTGTGGGTTTATTTTATAAAAGCCTTTTCCTGTGGAAAATTGAAACTCCAGTTATTTTATTTGTTCACTACAAATAAAACCTAAATATTTCAGGTCCTTCCTGAAAGTTAATACAAGGGAAAAGCACTATTTGCATATTCACCAAATAGCCAATCTACACTAAGTGGCTGGTGGCAATTATTTCTAAAATTAGAAAAAGATGTTAAACTAGTGAATCTTATTTGCATGAAGTGTAAAAAAACTATAATCTCAGAGAAACACTGAAAAAAAACATATTTACTTGCAGTTGCATTAGAATTAGTTCTGTGTTGTGCAGTAGCACATTATACTTTTATGTAAGTCTGTAAAATATGGGAATGCCACCCATGCTATTTCGCATATGTGCTATATTTCCACAGGCAACCAAACTGTGCATCACGTTGTCTAAATAAGGATGTGTAAGCAGATGCTTCTGAGTTGTTATTTTATGAATGAGATGCTGCGGCTACCTGCCACGACCTCAAGCAGACGAGATGCGCCGGCTGGCACTGCCCATGTGAGGCCGGGTGGTCGCCACATGTGTGGGCACTCCAGGGAAACGGCGTCTGCCACCCTGGTAGTGCTGAGTGCTGCGGCGTGGGTAACGCAGCTTTAGTAGCTTCACATGCTGAGAGGAGATGAAGAGGCAAGAGAAGGACACTTGTTTGCAAGCCCAAGGAGTCTTTATTCCCCCAGGCAGGGCAGGAACAAAGGTGCTCTCGGGGTGGATGCAGTGACAAAATGCCGGAGAACAAAAGATGGCAGCAGATTCCACCCCCGGACAGGGGTGGAAGCCTGCTTCTCCCAGTGGGGACAAACGAGAGAGAAATGACATGAATTATAACAACCAATGGTAACACAACAGAGGTGGCTACAGAGTCCTGGCAAAAATAGAAAGGCTAGGGTGGGGTGATTGATACAGAACTTTCTTGAAGAAGCTGGGGGTGGTTACAGGATTGACAACCAACAGGGAGTGAACAAACCCTGACTGATGGGACCAAATAAGGAGAAAACAGGGAGAGGTGAGAAGATTGACAGGTAACTGGGGATCCAAGTGGCGGGAACTCTTGGAGTAAACAACTTGGAACAAACCACTGTGAGGGGAAAAATGGGGGAGTGCAAAGAACAAACCTAACTAACGTTAATAAAACAACTAACTAAATAAAACCAACCCATAACAATGAGATGCTTTAATCTCCATTAGAGATAAGATGCGGATTCATCTTCATTTATTGTGTAAATACATGGTGGAACATTCTGTGTACAAAGGAAAAGTACAAAGGAAAAGCTTGACTTTACTAATCAAAGAGATCAAAAAAGGCTCTGCTGCTATCTGCAATCCTACTAACAGTTCAGTGTATGCCCTGTGCTGAAGTCATCATGCTTGTGCTTCAAATGCTCATTATTCATCCTTCTCTTGGTAGAGCAGAAAAGACTCTAGAAAGAAACACTTTTTAAAAAATGTGTTTTATTTTAAAAACATAAATTTATAAGAAATTTATTAGACATATTTGTAAAGAGATTCTCACATAGAAGAAGTGACTATAAAAATGTTCTTTTCTTTTTTATCTTTTCTTAAATAATAACACACGCACTGTCCCAGTTTACCCTCTTATTTTGCATATCAGGAAAGGAACTCCCATCTTTGGATCTGAGGATGTTTTCAGCATATTCAACTCCTTAAAGATATGGAGGTTTGAAAGTGTGAAGGTTTAACTTGTGGGGAATCCTCCTCTAGATACAAATGCTGGTTGGATTTTCCTGACCTCATGTGAAGATGGTGTTTGCCAGCCCAGTCTCATAGCCAGATTGTCAAGCTGTACCACCAACTGAACCACGCTGGCTTGAAGAGCAGAAACACACAAACACAGGTCTGTAGCTCCTCAGATAGAGGACTCTCCTCAAGCTGCAGTATCACCATTGCCTCATTCTAATTCTATTCCAAGGAACCTCTAGCATCACTTAATGGAATTACCTAATTTCAGTCTGAGGACTCTTTTTCTACCTTGTTGGGTCCCTTTGCCTTGATTTTTATCACACTTTTCTAGAGGCTATTTGAGGTGCCAGAGTAGCAAATTCAACATAGCTCTCTCTCCAGCTGGGCTGGAGGCCTCCTCCAATAATCCATGGCTCTTTGAACAGCTCTCTGTGAAAGGAAGTATTAGCTCCTGATGCAATTTGGATAGAGCCAGACTCAGCAGGCGTGAGCAGACCCACTTGTAAGAACAAACCCCTTCTTGAGCCTGAGATAAAAAATTCAAGCTTGCCTGGAAACAGAGACACAGGCACCTCAGGAAATGCCATGCAGAAGACTCTAATGCTTTTCAAAATTAGGTTTGTGACAGACATGTAACACTTGAATGGGGACTGTGTACAAACAGGCCAACAGTGACACAGTGGGTACCTAATGGGCCCACAATCCTTGGTGAAGGATCCCACTGAGGAGAATGCTTGTAAAATTCCCCATAAATTTTATTTTTAGCATATTAAAAAGAAAGAAAAAAAACTTAATTTGATTCTACTTAGCTTATTTGTGCTGACCAACATATTTTACACAACAAATGAAATTTTCTCTTTTAACTTGACAAAATCCCCACACTATAAATCAAGCAAAAAGTAAAAATATTTTTCCTAAAAAGACATTTCTTACAATCCAGCTGAGTTGGTCTCTCAACAGGTAAAGCACTGGGGTAAGAGAAGCTGACAAGCATTATATATAATTCTGTTCGACAGATGTTAGTGCTCCTCTATATGTGTACAAGTGTGTGTATATGTTTCATCATTCAGAAAAAGCAGGAAAGCAATTACTTTTTCAACAAGTCTGAATTAGTCTTGTATCCTCTGTTTCAATTTGGCTGTTTTTAAATAAATTATTAATACACAAGGACAACTTCTTCCGGACTACTTGCTTTAGAAAAACTTTCACCTGTTTCTCTCTTGCCTTCATTCTTGTTAGTGCCATGGCACTTAACAACGAAACAATGAACAATTAGTTCATAACTATCCATACTTTGTCTACCATCATGCCTTAACACTTACAGGCTTTTAAGTGATGGTTAAACAATTATTTTCCATTCATCAACATACAACCATCCTGTACAATTAAAGAGGCGACTGGTTTGTTGTTAAAAATAAAACCAGGAAAAGACACCTAAAAAATTTAATCAGCTTCACACTATGCAGCATGACTTATATAGCTTTAATATTTCCGCGCTATTTCAAATGCCCTTGTACTGAAATACTTAAAGCTTTGAGAATATGGTGGGGTTTTTGTCCTCCCCTGAATAAAGCAAACTAACAATAGCTCAAAACACTCCAGTAAGTGCTTATCCACCCCTTACGCCTTTTGGCTCTCAGTGTCAGGAACAGAGACACAGTCCCATCCTGCATCTGTCTGATCCAGAGAAGTGCCAGCTCTTGCCCTCATCCCCCTGTTGCCATGTAGCACAACACATCAGAGAAATTCACTGAGGTCATTCTCATAATGCTTTGTACTTGATGGGATATGATATTTGTCTGTTGTTTTAAAGTTTCTGTTTGCAGGCAGCTCAAAGCAGTGGGGGACAGTAAATGCAGAATGCCTTTTCCAAGACTCTGCTGTCTCTTTTCTATTTACACAGTTTCTATCACACTTATCACAATGGCAGATAAGCACTTTTCAGTGTTAAAGATGACAATTACACTGATGGCATTTCAAAACCTATTGAAGCCTGCCACCAGTTGGCACAGCTTCCTATCAGCTGCTAGATACAGTCTATGAGATTGCCAATAATTTCAGAGGCTGACAAACCAGCAGTGTTTTAGCCCAGGGATTACCCAAATGAATACCCCTTTGGCTAGTGTCTCAGCCTGTCAATTATAAGATTTCATCTCAGAATGCCTCTACATGCCAGTTTTAATTGCTGTCAAAAAGCTGGTGCATGTAGCTGCAGATGCATAATGCTGTTGAAGTGGGATGTTGAACAGGACAGTAGGATTAAATAGGTGAAATGTAGGGAAATTGTGACAGTATATAGTTGCATTGAGTTTCTATGACATTATTTGAATACAAACAAAATAGACATGGTAGAATTTAATTCTTTTCTCCATTACACTTTTCTTTCAAAACAGACTTTAAAAAAAAGTAGCAAGTATTTGTAGCCTGTTTGTCGCTCCACATATGTTAAAGAAATTTGTCTTTGGGGAGTGTGATCCTTTTCATGAAACAAACAAAGAGAACTTTTTCTTCTCTGTTTACCTCATGCATCCATCATCCCTATACCTCAGTAATAGTATTTCAGTGCCATTTCAAAATTACATTGTAAAATAAAACCCACCTGCTTATCAAAATGCTGATTTCCAAATGCTATCCTTGTGAGATTCTGAAATGCCTACTTTATGGAGTTGAGAAGTTCATCTTGCCATGTAAATTTATGTATGAGAGCATTCAAAAATCTCTCTCCAAAAAGTTAATGATCCAGGCAATGACAAGTTAACCTTCTTCACTCAGCAGGATATGGAAACACAAGGAAAGTAGGGGTTTTAGTGCCAATGGGCTATTGTCTTAGTTGGTATAAATGTGCATGCTTTATGAAATCCACACTGAGCTTTCAGGATCTGATAATCTTCAGCAACAAGTTAAAATTAAATATCCCATTCTAGCCTATCTAAACTATAAAAGTAACACTGACACTGAGAACATAAACAAAGTCTCATACGTTGTTGAGTTTATAAATTAAGCACACTGAATGATCCAACTTCATGGGACATTTTTAAGATATCTCAAAACTCAAATTAATACCCTTGAGCCTTGATTTATTAGGAACCTCTCCCATTCACTAGGATCATTAAAATCATATTGAAAGTGACCATGAAATTACATCAGTTAGCTCCTTCATCCTTTGTGGGAGCATCCTGCCAGGCCCATGGTCATACAGAGCCAAGTTTGCTTATGTATCTACTTGATAACCTGAGCTACCTTGGTTTTTAACTTTGTTTAGGGTTTACTTCTGTTTACAAATATTTGTCCATGGCAGATTACTCTTTGAGTAAAAAAAACAGCCTTTTTTTCTTTGGTTTCAAGGCAATTGATCTTCCCCAGAAATTGCATCAGAAACAAAGGCTGTTTACTTGGGACTATGGATTAGGTAGGCTGCAAGACATGTGAAAGGCATCTGCTGCGATGGTGAAGAAAATTGCAACTGCATTTTAAGGTTTCAGAATACATCTAAAACTTAAGTGAAGACAAGGAAGCAGGAAGTGTGTTTGGGCGATATTTTAATGTACTTGATGCAGATGCAGTATAATCTTTGTAATGAAATATATTATACATTAAATTATATTTATTGAATTTGCCACAGAAAGCAGCGCAAATAAAATCAAAAGTTTTTTTAGCAGCTTACATGAAGCTAGAGTTGCATCTTTTGTATTTTTCATTCATATTTCCATATTTTTTGATGCAAGAAAGACAACAAAAATGAGTGCACATATCCAGAGAAAAATCGTATTTTTCAGTATTTGACTGGGCAGATTTATGACCTGTGCTAACCCTGAAATGGGGACGTTCAACCTTCTTAGCACTTAACATATGCCTGTATTGTTGGTAATGCTATGGTTTTCAAATGTGTCCTAGATATGTCACCCTCAACCATAACGCCATGAACTCCCATTTGTTAATCTGAATTAATGAGCAGATGATGTCCAGCTAAGGCCAGAGAAAATAATAATCTTATATTGTTAGGGATGATTCACATACACATGCATAGAGTATTTTCTCATTATTAAATCCTTTATCACAAAAATAATCTATGTTTTTCCTTTTTATATAACCATGATCTTAGAGGTGTAAGGACAACATGTTGACTAAGTAGAGAAACCACAGCTATATTATCTTTCTGGGTTCTTGGTTTATTTTTAGTGTAATTGTTGGCATCGGAAACAACAAGTGTTGTGACTTTTTTGTAGGTTTGTTTTTACAAGAGCAGAAAGATTTTGAATATTTGTTATTGAATATTTTCAAATAATTTAATGCACTACTAATCAATCTATTTTAAGACTTTTTAAAAAAGCACATGAGATTTACTGAAGAAAATTAAAAACATATATGACATGTTGTCATCCTCATCAATGCTAGTCTATGTCTGAAATTCAATGTTTCTTTATTTTTGTGTTAATGGAGCATTTTTAGTTATTCTTATACTTTAAATACGGACAGTTGTACCAAATGAATATTTCTTGGGACTTTAAAGATTTTTTCTCAAAAAAAGGAGCACAGAAACAGTGCCTAGAGACATATTTGTTTAAATTATAGTGCAATTATCGTAAAATAAAAATTCATTGAAATACTTAACAAAATAGCCATTATAAAACAGTAAAGAAGCAGAGATAATTATATTTCTCTAGATAAATATATAGCACTATTTTTGAAACATTTTCTGTCAGTATAGTGTTTTTCTTCAGTCTACAATGGCTATATGTATGATTATGAAAATTACATTGCTATTTCCCATGACTTTTGTTACAGTTTCTGTAATTATGATATGAACACTCCCTCAGAAGTACACATTTATTTTACACACGGTGGGATGGTTCAGTATATCTGCTCTAGTTCAGATTAACAGAACAAAATGCAACCCTTCCAAAAGAGGGATTCTGGAGCATTAAGCCACATGTCCCCCTCCCTAGTTCTGGATTGCTTCAGCAGTTGGAACTGTTAATGGAGCACAGTGTGCATTAAGATTAAGAGTCTTTGTGATGCCTTTAATTTGCTGTCATGACTGACCCATCCTTATTCCTTGTAGCCCTTTCTAGACCCCATCTCTCACACTGAGGATTTGTTCTTGATCTTTTGAACGCTACTGTCCTGAAAAAAAAAAAAAAAAAAAAACCACGGAAAAAGTACCAGAATGCAAAATGGAAAGTTAGAGATTTTTTCTTGCTATATCTTTTATCACTGTGTGTTACAGGCTGGAAAAGATTGTGTCTCAGAGAGATGATAATAAGAAGGTGGCATATTTGTTAATAACCTGGGTATTTTAAAAATTTTATTCCCGACCACCTCCTTGGAAAAAAAATTTTCTACATTTAGTTTATGAATCCATACCAGTATTTTAACTCTTCTGAGGCTAGGAAACCTACTTATGAAAACATACTTGCTTGTAATTGCAGTGCTAGCTGCACAATATTTTTCTGACAATCTTTATGTTGGCATATTTTATGTTATTATTATAACTTGAAACTTATAACTGTCATTTTGTGTCATCAAGAAATGATGGACAGAAGTGTTTTGACACTTGTCAGAGAGATGAAAGAAAATGGGAAAAGTGGAACTGTGTTTTATCTAGGGCTGGATTCATCTGGTCGAAAAAGAAAAAAACAAAAAACATTAATAACAAATAATAAATAAGCAAAGTGTGTTTTATTAACCAAAATGTATGACAAATATCTATATGTCTTAGCTTTTCATATTTCTTTCAAAAACATTTTCAATTGTGGTTTAAAAAAAAAAATCATTCAAAAGGCAAGGAAAAAAATCAGTAAGGGAAAAAAAAATCTTTTAATACTCAAGAACAGTCAGAACAGGTAAAAAAGGACTTAGCTGCACTCTACCACTCTCTTCTTTTTTACTGGCTTACTCAGTAAAGCAACTGTGTCAGACCTGCCCTCTGAGTGCTCTCTTACATGGTCAGTAAGGCTGGGGTGGTGCCATTCTCTTGGGGCACTAGTGGTTCTTCCAGCTTTGCCTGTGCTGCAGAAAAGCTCTCATCACTCAGAACCCTCCAGATTTCACTTCTGTGTTTCCTCTTCTCCACAGTCTGGAGACAAGACTTTTGCAGATGGGGACTGTCTTTGCCTGTTTACACAGATCCTCAGTGGCATGACTGAAATAAAGCCAAGAGTGCAAGGGTTAATCTTTGCCATAAAGACCAACTCTTTGGCTAGGGTTGATTGCTGCTGATTTCCTGTGTTTACGCATGAACTAGTGTGTTTCCAGGGAATCCATTTGTGTCATTTCCACAGCTTATTATTCATTTTCTGTGGTAGGTGTTGGAGACATTTTATGCGTAAAAAAACCCCAACAACCAAAAAAAACAACAAGCCAATGCAAACACTAAAAAAGCGGATAAATATCTCTATAATTAATTAAACATGTTTTGGAAATCAGAGTTTTTGCAGCCTGTTATCTTCAGGCCCTTTGTAGAAGTATATGTAACACTGAGTGAGACAGACCTTTAAGATACTCACTACCTTCTAGACAAATATATGGGTTACAGGACTACTGAAAACAGATAAGCCAACAGATATGACAAAATAGAATATCTTATTTTTTCATTTGACATTTGAAGAAAATAACCTTATCTGGAAAGATTCAACTATGTTTGATATCTATGAGGGAACATCTTGGGAAATACTTTTTAAGAAGAAAATTAAATCTAGTTGTTATGAGATCTGTAAGTCCTATTGTTGAAAGTCCTATTGTAGATGAAGAAAGGAAAATAAATAACAAATCAGAAAAAAATTACAGGAATTCAATATATTTTTTCACTTGAAATTCAGTACTATTGCAAGAATAGATGTTGAAGTGATATACCTCCTCTAATTTAAGAATTAATCCTTTTAATTGTTTTTCCAAGTGTTTTATGGTTAAGTAACTCAATTTATCCTGAAAATTTATAATGGATTTAAAATATATTATTATATTAAATGTGAGGGGTTCCACTTTCAGAGCTTTATTTTGGTGGTATAAATAGATATTTTAAGTGATCATACTTAACTCTCTTCTCCAAAATGTACTTTTACCAGAATAAATTGTAAATATTTAAACTGTATAAACTTTCATTAATTTTAAGAAGTACCTACTAAATTCTAAGGAGCTTTTATAAGACTGTGATTTGGTTGCTAGAAATCAAGATGGTTCTACTGGGACAATGTTGATTTATGTTACATATAACCTATGGGTTTAATTTTCTTGTTTTACTCTTGAAAATATTGAGTACCTTTAATTTTCACAGAAATCAGAGCTAATTACAGGGAAAAATTATATTATCAGATACCTCAGTAGCTTACAGAAACAAACTTTTGAGTCTACAGGCTATGTAATATATGCTAATGAAAATACTATCTTTCACTCTCTTGCATGGATGTCACGCTACAATTTAGAAGATAAAGACAATAGTCTATAAATCTGTCTTCTTTTCCTGGCTGAACCATTGATTCACTGTTTTTCTAGCACACAACATAGATCTTAATAATATTCTCAAAACCAGATCATATCATCCAGCAGGCAACGAGACCCTTTTGGTTTCTCCAGAATCCAGGAGGTTAAATTGTTGCTGCCCAAAGTCTACCCTCCCTGTGGCATGAAACTGCATGATGGAGTTTGGAAAAATGCTACAGGTCTCACTTAAAGATGTATTTTCTATGAACTTAAGAAAGTAATTTTGCTAATCCCTGCATTTATTTTTTTCTATGAGACTGGCTTCATGTCCATAGACTATAAATAATGTCCTCTGTCTATGTGTTTGCACATCCTCTATGAGAAGGAGAGAGTAACCTCAGCTGAGAGCTCTTTAGGCTTTTATAGAATAGAAACACTACAGAATAATTATTTTAAGTGAAACTAATTGCATAGGTACAGCAATAACAGCAATCTCCAGAATACTTTGTTGTTGTTTTCCAGGGTTTTACAAAAGATGTCTGCTCTTAAAATAACTTTAATGGAGATTGATGGTCATGTTGAAAATGTCAGCACAGCATTTCTATTTGTCATTAAAAATAAATAGTACCATTTAAAAATATTTTTACATTGCCAGAAAGACCTTTATTTTAAAGGTTGAAAAATATTTATTGTTATAATTATTAAGCTCCTTCATCTGAGACCAACAACTTACTGTGTTAACTGTTATAAAATACATAACATTTATTTTCATGAAACAAGAGTCTTTTTGCATAGTTTGGGAGACTCAGAACAAGAATGCATGATAGAATGTAGCCTGAAAAAAAAAGATTAGATTAAATTATGTTCAATTGTATAATTCCTTGATTTTTTTCTTTTTGGAATGGAAAATTATTTTATGCATCCTTTACTAGTTAACTTTCACTGTTCTACAAAACGTGTCATTCTTACTGGCAGTGTTCTTTGCTTTCATGATTTTGTCTTTGCATATTGTAAAATAATAGGGCATATTTTCTATTCAAAGACATTTCTAAGAGACTTTAGAAAATATTGTTCTGTTTAACATGGGTGAGAGATATTTTCAAAAAATTAAATTAACTGTTAGGGTAGTTATTGATAAATGTTTTTAAAAATCCTTGAATTTTGAAATAATTCGATGTTATTAAACATACAAATACACACAGAGAAAAGTTATAATATTGACAGAATAAATAAATCTCATTTTGTACATTTTGGGGGTCACCTGAATAACAGCACCAAATGAAAGAAGACTAGAGATGGACTCTAAGATAGGGAAAAAAATCAAACACATATTAAAACTGAACATAATTTTATTTCTGGTGTTCTTTTCACATCTCTCTAACTTACCCCATACTCTTCACGTTGAAGCTTGATCTTTTAATTTCATAAATATCTGTAAGAAAGTGGGGATAATTAGTGTCTCATTTTATTTCCTAAACTATTCAATTATGTTAAATATCAATGGCCACTAATAGATAGAGATGAATGAAACACAACACTGGCAACAAAATTTCATTACTACCTTTGAAAGTATTTGGGGTCATCCTCCTATTTAAAATCATGCACAAATGGATAATTTGATAGAAGGCTTGCAGATCCCCTTCTAACACTCTTTTCCTATTAAGAGAGAGAAATACTCTTGGAAAGTGCCTTTAGATTTTGTAAATTCTTTCAGAAGCTCAGAAATTTAATTACTGTTATGTGACCAACATATTCTAGCCCAAAAGTCAAGGCAAATGCGGTTTCACTGTGCTAAAATTAAATAATAAATACTTTTTTGAGTATTTTTTGAAGCAGGAAAGGCTTTTTATTTGCTCAGTCCCTAATTCAGATGTACTTAAAATTTAAATTTATTGACTTAGACATTAAGCCTTCAAGTTGAAAGGTACTAAAGGAGATTATTTTAAGACAAAGTTGTCTTAAAGTTGTCACTCTGGGCTGAGTATCTGCAAATATAAAGAACTCTGTATGTGTTGTGTACTGGTCATAGCTTTCCTACGGACATTATATAAAGTCCTTTGTGCAATCGTAGGTCAACTTTAAGCACAGATATTCCAACACCTCAGGCAGCAACCTGTCTTTTCTTTCAGCTATGGTATGTCCTGGATACCAGATCCCATCCCATAAAAGTGTGTTGTAAGGCCAGTTCCTGTGACTTGGTCTAGATCATTAATGAATATAGCGACAAAGAAATACTGTTCATCATTTAGAGATGTCTGAAATGCTACATAAATATGACAGGATCAAGTCACATTATAGGCCCCTGTCACAGAATCAATTACATATTTGAGTGGTAAAACAGCTAAATATGTGTTCCTGAGTTTTTACCCTCCTGCACATTCCAGAATTGCCAATTTACTTGCTTTTTGTGGTCTCAAAGAGAGACTGGGCTCATGCAGAGAAAGCAATTCTGATAAATACATACTTCTCAAACTGCACTGCCTTATAAGCCATCAAAGCAATTTGAAATTCAATTTGATGTTTGACAGGGAGCCAGCCTACTCCCTTCAGGATACATTGACATGCTGAGGCCACTTAGTGAGAGGAAAAATCCAACTATACCATTTTGCCAAAGCTGGAGTGTCAAAATTCAGTGTTTCTCAGAAAGATCATAGAATAAATATGCTAAGAGCCAAAAACTGCAAGTCAAAGTTCAGAACATTTGGTAGCCTTCAGCTGTTTTCTGACTAGATGTTACCATTGCATTATGTTTTTATATCCCACAGATGCGATAGACCTATCAAGAGATGCAGTGAACTGCCCAAAAATTCTTTATTAAGCAGTAGGCATTAGCAAGCTAGAGAAAAAATCCGTAGTTTATTGGGATCATTCATTGATATTTTAAAATAATTTCTGCAGAGATGACTAAAAATCCTGATTATTGAGAACAAGGACTGCTTTCTTGTTTTGTTTTGTTCTGTTCTGTTTTTCCTCTGAAATGGTCAGTGTGTACAAGATTATTGACATTTATACACTATTTCCTATTGAAAATGTATTTTTTTTTTTAATCTGGACACTTTTTTGTGGCTAGTTTGAATTACATCACTGGATTTTTTTTTAGACCTCCAGTAAGTCAATATATCTAGTATATTAAAATCACTGGTATTACTCTGAATTACATGAAATAAGATATAGATCCAGTTTTCTTTGCATTTAGTTGAGAAGTTGCAGCAATCATATTTTCAAATGGAAAAGAGCAGCAATATTCTCACAGTTTAAGGAGTATCTGGTTGGAAACAGAGAATTCTACCAAATCCAGAAAGACAAAATTTGAGGTATTATTTTCAAAGCTATTGACACAGAAGTGGTTTTAAATGGTATAAAACCAGAACATGTCTATATCAATCAAGATCACCATTAAATGAAACTGCCAAAATCATACAAATTAAAATTGTAGTTTAATAGGTATTTCCAAAGTTGATCAAAATATATTTTTGAGATATTTTTAAGCATAAATTAACAAATTACAAACTTCTGATTAGAAATTAGCAAATTAAGAAGCAGGGGAAAAAAGGGAAAAGCTTGGAAAAGCTGTAAATGTATCCTTACTGAAAGTGGACATAACTGTGAATGACATTGGCAGTCTTGACGATATGTATTTATTGTAGTCATCCATAGATCACAGATTAGAAATTTCATGGACACACTGTGATATGGAAGATGTTAAGGCATTTGTCCAAAGTCACATGGGATGTCTCTTGCAGAGGCAGGAATAAAAGTATTTCACCATCCTATACTTAATGCTATTTACCTTTCCATTAAGTCATTCTCCAGTTACAAGATAAACAGTTTTCCTGTTAAAAAACATTAAAAAAACAGCTTAGGATTACTTTGGCACCAGCTGGAAATGAGGGTGAGTAAAGGGTAGTGTGTTAGCTACTACTCTGAATTTTCATTCAGCTAGACTTGCAGCATAATGCCATCAACCTCTGTTGATTTACTGATATATATTTTCTCCTATTCATTTCCCATAGTCTGCTATGCCATGTGGATAATTTATTTCTTGAGAGATGTAGCTGTTATTACACTTGAGGACATCTAGCTGTATTTTTCTTTGTTTCTAATGTCTCTGTGCTTAGTTATACTTACAGAATTCTGAGGAAAATATGGTGTACTTTGTCATAAGGTATAAATAATCTTCACAGAGCCTACTTTAAACTCTGGATACATGCTTAGAGACGGGAACTGCATTAGTAGGTTAGTTGTACACCAGATAATTTAGTTAACAGTATAGGCCATGGCAATTGTGATTATTAGTACCATTGCAAATGTTGCTGTGCAACCTGGCCTCCAAAAAAAGATTTGTAATGAATGAACAGTGTAAGTGTGTTACCTCATTTTGTGGTGCTGTTCTTCATTCATTCAGAAAAGAGAACTAAAAAAGAAAAGACAAAGCTTTGCTATATGATGACAGTATAAAGAAAAATTATCTGTCTAAGAAAAGATGTGCTATTAACTACAGTGGCTACTTTGATTTTAGCAAGTGATAATTTCTTTTCCCCCAGTTTCCTGATCTCCATGGAGTGCCTTCCTCTTTCCTCTCAAAAATCTACAGTCATTCAGTCAGGTCAACTTTGGATCTACAGATCAAATTATTGCTAAAGTAAGTCATACTGAACTAGCCATTTTCACCTTTTAGTCTTTGTGCTAATGCGTTTTCAATGATTGTGTTAATTTAGGTGAGAAGTAACCCATTTTGGTAGTGCAAATCAATGCAATTTCTTCTGTGCAATTTGATGTACAGGCAGCCCAGTAACCAGTGGCAAATGAAGACACATTAATAATCATGAAATTTAGCTAATATGATGTCAGCTTATAATTTCACACAAGGTAGGGGTGAACAAGAAGGCAAAATATTGGCAAATCATTTAAGTGAAGAGTCATCTAAAACACAAATTTGTGTTCATATGTGAAGTAGAGAACTAAAATACATCAAGCACTTTGCACACTTCAGAAATTAGATTTTATTACTAGAGTTCTAATGTAAGTCAATAACCTGGTTCTTACCTATTCAATTCTGTAAAAAAAAAAGAAACATATTGAACATATGTATTCAATCAGTAAGTATATGTGATACAAATCATCCTCAATATAGCAAAAACATAAGGTCAAATCCTGAGATATCTGTATATGCAGAATTAAAATACAAATAGATTCCATACAAAGGCAAACCTATGCAGTGCGATTTTCCATTTGTTATTTTATGTGATAAGGAAGAAGATTCCAGCAGATCTTTACATATGTAACAGTAAATGCTGTGCATAAATAAGGGTGAGGTCAGCAGGTCAGTTTCCAAAAAGAACTACAAGTATAATCTTGTAATGGGAGACCAAAAGAGAATACTAAATATTATTTTCCCTTTAAGGTAACAAGCAGCTCTCCAGGTAATAAACGTTAATAGTGTTAACTAGAGAAGCCAAAGAAAGACCCCTGAGCAACTAGAGAAATGTCAGGTACTAATATCACAAATTTAAATGCTGAAATGCTTGAATGCTTATCTTTAATCCTAAATTCAGGGCAATTGCATTTTCGTTTTCTTTATTCACTATTGAGCTATTGGTATTTGGTATGAAATTAAAACTCAAATATATGTAGTTAAGAATAAGAAGATCTTATTCGTCAAGGATGAGAGCAGTCTCATTTAGTATATTTTTTAATAAATTGCAAAATTGCCAAGGCTTGAAAGAAGGGCCATAACATGATCTCTTATTATCAGTTACTGTCAGGAAGACCCTGCATGACTGTCAGTCATCAGGACAATTACCAATATAGCAGTCTCAAACTGAGGGTCAAAACTTGACATGTTGTAAGTGAAGAACTAAAATGTAAATTAATTCCAACTTTAAATACACAACTTTAAATACATCATTATATACATCTAATGATGAAATTTTACTTCAGCTATCATCCTTATCTATCTATAGCCAAAAGTTATAATCTATTGAGAGAAAACTAGACAACTGTTACAATCTTTAAGGGGCAAAGATATGATGGGAAGAGATCATGTAGTAGCTTTCTACAACTGCCTGAAGGAGATTGTATCAAGGTGTGTGTCAGCCTCTTCTCCCAGGCAACCAGCAACAGGAGAAGGGGACAAAATCTTAAACTGTGCCAGGGGATGTTCAGGCTGAACAACAGGAATAATATCTTCATGGAAAGGGTTGTTAAGCATCAGAATGGAGTGGCCACTTCCACCAAGGAAGTAGTGGAGTCACCATCCCTGGACATGTTGAAGAAACAAAAGGACATGTCATGTAGTGGTATAGTCTACTTGACAAGGTGGTGATCACTTAAAGTTGGGCTTGATGATCTTGGAGGTCTTGACCAGCCTAAAGGATTATGTGATTCTGTGATTATTCCTTCCTGTTCTCTCCCCATTTCATTGTTTCCACCATTCAAACAAGATTAGGAGTAATAAAAGGATTTAGCAATTTTTAAGAAAATAACATTTTTATTCTGTGTAACACTGCCAGTGACTTGTCCAGAAATGATAGGATAAATTGAACATCTGTTTGAGTAGCTACCTATCTTTGGTTAAGCATGCATGTGGTTATCTTTCTGATAACCACAGAGTATTAACAATGCCAAGAAAAAATATACTGTAAAATTTAAAACTGGCATTCTACTACATCCAAAAAAAGGAATATAAGGTCTGCTGCTCTGAATCACGTAGGGCTAGCTAGCTTGCACGGAAGGAAAAAAAAAAAAACACCTAAACCAAAAAGCAATAAAAAATAAAAAAACAAACAAAACCACAAACAAACAAAATTGACAACAAAACAAAAACCACCAAAACAAACAAAAACAAAAACCAGAACCACAAGCCAAAAACTCCTCAGGATGCAGAAGATGTAGCAATGAGAAAACCTTTGCATCTACCTGTGGAGTTTGCTGGTACTGTTTTCTGAGGCTGCCCTCCCTGAATGGGCAATCTGCTGTAGCAGCAGATTTTAGAGAGAACAAGTTGTTGCATAAGTGTCTTAGTAGAGGATTCAGGATGAGATTCTTCTCCGTTTTAATAGCATATCTTCCAGTCAAAACTGCAGAAAGAAAGTGTGAAGATATATATCAAAAATATTCATCCAGCCTGATTTAAAGCTGACTTATTAATTTGGTTTCATTGATTCATTCTGGCCTAATTATTTTTAATATAGTGCCAGTGAACAACATTTTCTGTGAAACAACTGCTGCTGGAGTTTTTACTAGCTAGCAAATTCAGCAGAAAATATGTGTGCCAGAACTGTGCTGAGAATCTGTGTATGCCACAGCATGTCCATCTGCTGTATACAAGACATGCCAGTTTCTTCAGTATGCACTGGAAAGGCAAGGATGGAGTGTAGGGAAGCAAAATTAAATTTAGAATATAAATAAGACATATCATACATGATTACCACACCCATTCATTTTTTTTTTTTTTTAATTTTAATATATCCTTTCACATTATTCTGTTAAGGTCATTGGCTATGTGTCATTTTCTATGTTATCTAAATGATAACTTTGCACTAAAACGAGTTATTCATACTAACACCCGCATTTTTAATTCATGATAGTAGTAAGCTTTCAAAATTCCAGAAATAAGCAAGATTAGAGCTGCCAACTTCTACTATGTATCCCTGATTCTGTAGTCACAATTTCTGGCACATGTTCCAACAACACAAATTTGGTTTTTTTGAAATTCTGATATTACATGGAAAATAGGACAACCTAAATCTACCACTAAATACAAGCCAGGCTCTGTAAAATCCATGCACTGACGAATCTCTTTGCATCTGCATGGTCTCACTGAGGATACTACTGCTATGTATAATACCCAAATCTGTGGAGGTCAAAGAAAAGATGATGGGCCTGTCTAGAAAAGAACAATTTTACCAAGCAACTAACCAAGCAGCCAACCAGCAAACAGCAACATATTTTTTGACACAGATAAAACCTGTGCAGATAACACACAAATATCTGTTTGCTGCTATACAGTTGTGCAGTTGAAATGTATATGATTCCTAAGATATGAATTTTTGTTTCATCCTTCTGGGAAGTTCTTCAATTAAGACACAATCTCTAGACACATTCAGACAGGAAATTACATCTCTCAGAAATTGTGTAGAAATTGATAATATTAAATCCCAGGAAAGAGATGCAGTCACTTTGAAACTGTCAGAAAAGCAATACAGAGCTCAGCCACTTACAGCCACATACCACTTAGGCACAACCTGTTGTTGTGAAACTAAAGTGTATCACAAGCAGCAAAGCAGAGAGAGTATCTGTGAGATAACTAGTTCACTTTTAAGTGGCAAGTGACCTCCCATCTGCACTGGAGGTGAATAAAGACAGCCAGAAAAGCCAAAGAACTCTTGCTCTCCCTGTCTTTTTTTTTTTTTTTTTTCTTTTTTTTTTCTTTTTTTTTTCTTTTTGTTTTGTTTTGTTTTGTTTTGTTTTGTTTTGTTTTAGTTTGGTTTTGTTTGGTTTTTTGTTTGGTTGTTTTTTGTTAGTTTGGATTTTTTTTTGTTTTGGTTTTGGTTTTTCTTGTTCATTTCAGGGTTTCACCTTGGCAGGTTAGCAAAAGCAGTATATTTTAGTGTGCTCCTCCTCTGAGAGGCTACATTAATTTGTCATTTGTATTACAGTAGGAAACAACCTTGATGCAGCCTGGTAGAACAGCTGGTTTCAGCGACTTCATCACTTACTTATGCAAATTTTTGTGCAAGAAATGAAAGACAGATTGGTTTGGTCAGTGATTTTCATTACAGTGTCTGTGTTTTTTACTGACAACAGCTGGATGCAAGCAGAGATGTAACTTTTTCAGAGGTATATTGGACTTGAAACTGAGGCCTATATTCAGTGTTCATTTAGTTCTCATGAAAATAGTTCTGACTGATCGACTTCACTGTGAATTTCAGTCTAGAGGGCCTGAGTTAAAATAGTGTGATAGTTTTCCAAGATAGCTTTTCACATTGTATTGTCTTTGGAAGGCTAAGCATCTTTTTGTATAAGTGTAGAAAATTTGTTTTAGAACATGGATTTAATTTTTGATACCATGCTCCTAATAACAACCATTTTTATTGCTTATATATTTAAACATAGAATTAAAAAAAAAAAAAAAACTCTATTTCCTTTATGTGTCTAAATAAAAATTCAGTAAAGGAAAATCTGAAATCATAGAAAGATTCCTTAAAGAAGTACAGATCATCAGCATTTTCAGTTCATACTTGATTAAATTTCCATCTTTTGCACAGAAACATTTCTTGTAATATAAATACTCTTTTTCTGTCTTTAGAAGAGGCATTTGTTCATAGTGTTTTTCCACTCTGCAAGAACTCACACTGCAATGAATACTTATTCTGTTGTCTCACCATATACTCTTAAAGAAAAGAGTCCCATATTTTGATAGCTACTTTCATCCTCCCTCTTCCATAATTGTCTTTTTTATTTAAGCATATAGAGTAGACAGTTTCAAAAAAGTCAAAGCCAAATTGATTTCAGTGAAAGGACCAGAGTCAATGGACACAAAGTAAAACACAGGAGGTTTCCTGTGAGTAACATTTTTTTTTCCTGTGAGGCTGACTGAACACTGGCAGTATTGCTCAAATAATTTGTGGAGTGTTCCACCTTGGAGACATTAAAAGGTCATCTGATCATGGTCCAAAGTAATCAACTAGAAATGCTACTGTTTGGGCAGGAAGGATGGATCAGATAAACTCCAGAGGTATTTTTAAATCTCAACCCTTCTGTGTTTCTGTATTACTAAGCTTGCATTTGAAAACTGCTTAACAATTTCTTCTGGAGCAGAAGTGTATTTTTTAAATGGTTTTCCTTCCCTGATCCTAGTTAACAGTACTTAATGAAATATCTCTGAGCTGGAAAACAATCCAAAATACTGGCCCTGAGCAAACACATCAACCTTTTAACTTTGCTGCAGAATTACTGAGTTGAGAAATTTCAAAGAATCTTTAATATCAGTGTGGTGCTTAGTCTGACCTCTTATGGAATCTTCATCTATATGTCAAAGAAGGAGAGTGTGCACAGAAGGATATTCTGTGCATTCAAGGCTTTGCAGGCTCATAATTAAGTCCTGTCACCATAAATGCATACACCTGGGAAAGGGGAAGAACTAGTTAAACGATATGTCTTAATTTCTAACGCTCCTTTTGATCTTTAAAAAGCTTATTTAAGTCTTGCTTATTATTTAAGTCAGAAACTACTCTGAGCTGGCTCCTGAAATCAGTCAATGCTCAGTTTTTCCTTATTGTTCCATTGTATAATTTTTCTTACTTTTCTTTGGCAATCTTAACATGCATATTTTTCCTCATGGCATGGACCTGTAGCCTTTCTGCTGCTCTTCCACTGACCCCAGAGCTCTCTCTAGTGTTTTACCTTTCCAGCCTCTAGTATTACCCCCATTCCTGTTTTTCTTGAAACTCCACAAAAAGTCCATTGCCACTGTTAACATGACACTTTGTTCTGGCATAAAGCACTCGTCCTAAATTTACACAATCTTTCTCTTTCATTGGAAATGGAAAATCTGAATATGTAATGTAGGAGATTTTCGTTAAACACTAAGAATTTTAGTTAAACTCCCATTTGCTATTTGAAGTATCTGTCACATACTTGTTTTACAACTCACAGTGGAACCAGTTACACATAAGTATACGGAACAGATATAAGAGCTATGTTGATGAGGAAACCCAACCTTAAAATTTTGCTCAGTTGAGAAAAAGGGGTTTTTTTTAATTTTTTTTTTTTCATATTTTATAACTTGCATACCAAATGAAGAGTTTTAAAGGCTTTACTGGAGTATAATTAGCATTTCCTTTTTTTATTTAATATTTTTAATCTGTCACTGGTTCTTGGTATCTCTAATTAAAAAATTGAGTTAGTAATGTTTTGCTAACTGTCATATTTGTAACAAAGGTCGTGCAGTCATAAATGTCAGATAGAAATTATAAACAAATATTTTTGCACCTACATGTATATTTGTGAGTATATATATCTCACACACTCTTTCTTTTAATATTTTATTTTTGTCTTTTGATTTTCCATTTGAATTTTTGCACATCTGAGATGTATTGAGTTATGTTTTCTTGGTAGAAAAGGTCATGTGGTCTCCAACTAGGATCCATAGTGATTTAAACACTAAATACATGATTTCTAAGAACACTGACATACATTTATCTTCAACTATTTGACATACAGTAGGAAACCACTTGGCTGTAACCTTTTCCATGTAACTTAAAGGCTAAAATGTACTTGTTTCCCTGTTCTCTTTCCCAAGTTGCAAAGTCTAATGATGGTTGAAGCAAGCACTAAATGAATCTGTTCTCACAAGTCATTAACAAGGAATGAGACTAGAATAATGGTATTAATTTCTTGCAACAGCCTTTCTCTTGTGATCACAGATGCTTTTAGGAGACACTAAAAAAAGAATTTTCCAAAGCTCTGTGATTGCAAGTTTGTCTACGCACAAGAGAAAAGCCTTGGAAATAGGCACAGAAATTCTGAAATTGGAAGCTGTTTCTGACAGGATGACCTTCACAATCTAACAAAGTATTTCAGCACATAGAGACTCCAAGTATGAGCAATGAAAATCATCAGGAGACACAAGGGATTGTGCCCTTCTTAGGCAATGTGATAGTCTGAATTTCTGGCTCATCAAACCCAACAAGACTGGACACTCAGAGCAATGATGAAAATCATCAATAGTGCAAGCTGTAGCAGGTCAAAACAACAGGACAATTTGACCTTCTGGTATGGTAACATCTGTAAAACCTGCCCAGAAGACTCTGCTGTTGTGAGCAATAGGAATACTTGGTCAGGATTTTGGAAAGGCAGGCAGGAAACAGGGACAGAGTATTGCTGCCTTTGGGCAAGTACACTTACACTTAGAAAGGCAAGCTCTGCTTTCTTTAATCAGAGAACATTAACTCACCTTTTTTTCTATGGCAAAATTAAGCTTTAAAAAAGTGTGAACTGTCTAACACGTCCTAGAAGATCACTCCCTAAAACTGTTTGTCCTTTGTGTTAATGCCATTTCCTACCTTCTTCCAACCCAAGTGCGACGTTGCGTTATTTTTCCCGGTCCCGGGCAGCTCTGTAGAGCCCGGAATGGGCGCTGCTTCTCAGCAGGGACCGGGGCTGCCATGAGAGTCCCAGGCGCTTCTGCCTTCTGCACCACTGGGTGGGGGCTGGCCACGCTCTGTTGCTGCACGAGGGACGAGGCAAAGAGGGAAGGAATTGTCCACTCTGTCCATGTGGGAGGCTGGAGAGCTTTTATTTGCCACGGGGAGCTGCGACGGAGAAGCCGCGTCTCGCTCCCCTGTGCCCGCGTGGATGAAAATGGCCCCAAACAAAGGAAGGCATAGGGTGTTATAGGGGGTGGGCCAAGGGAGGGGGAAGCCCCCCCTCGCCCAATGGGGGCAGGCTATGGGGGAGTGACATGGACATGGACATGGGATAACCAACGGGGACGCGACAGGGGCGGACACGGGGCTGTGGGGCAAGTGGGGTTGCGGGAGCGGGGTGACAGGCACAGAACTCTCCGGAGTGGACAGGGGGTGGTTACAGGACTGGCATGGTGAGCTCCAATGCTAAGTAACCTGGAGCAGAGCACCGCGGGGTGGGCAGGGGGGGAACACAGGGGGTGCATGGGGGTACACAGAACCGGCTAACACATATCAGAACCCCTAATCTGAACCCAAACCCAGGATGCAACACCCAAGCTGCTGGAGAATCTAATATTCTTGAAAAGCTATAAGCAACATTTTAACAAAACTTGAATGAAGTCTTTGGTAATCAATACGGTCAAGCTGGGCTGATGTAGAAGTTTTCTCAGAAAAATTGTAAGCAAAATATAACATTTTAAAATGAAGGATTTAATTTTTGAATATTTTGACGTTTTAGTAATAATCTTAAGAAGGAAAGAAACTACCCTGCAGCTGAAAAATGAATTGTTAGTTATTCATCAGAGCCACTATTTAGCTACCTGCTATTAAAACACCATCTATCCAACCATTTTTTATCAATATTTGTAAATGTTTAATATCAACATATATTATTATTGCATTATGATTTTGGTTATATTTGGTAATGATTTATCAGATGAACTAAACTAATAATCATGGATCCAGCTCTACTGAGATACATTATAATTTCAGAAAGTCTTTAATTTTGCAGTAAAATAGACAGATAAATATTTTTAGGCAGGATGGTGTCATATGACTAACGATGGTACAGATAGGATAAAATGAGATATCTTGTGAAAAATGTGAGAATAGATACCGTTATAGAATTTTTTCTCCATTCTGCCAAAAGTGAAATGTGATAAAGGATATTGCTGGAAAAGAGAGTGAATTTGAACATATTTATATTCTGCAAGGTTTTAGTGCACATGGTCAACTAGGTTCCTAAGAATCTCAAACTTTGCTTTTGTCAAGTTTTGTGGTTATATATTTTCTGTATTATCCCTTTCTGGATAATGTATGTGACAGTAGAGCCTTTGTTTCATTTGCAATAAAACAAATCCAGCATGTTCTTTCTAGAAATCAGCAAAGCTAGTCTTCACTCAAGGCTGCAACTCTGAGTGAGACCATTATTGATAACAGCCCTTTGAAGGATCAGGTAGAAAACCAAACAGATGTCAAGATACCAGGAAAGGCTGGGTGTGATACTGTTGGTACAAAGTACATTATTGTGCATAATGTACTAAGAGTAGAATGTATAACAGAAGCTCCAGTAAGAAAACAGTAGTTTTCTTTTGATAGATGTCAAAATATAATGTTTGATTAAAGGTGCTTCATCTGAAAATCTATAAACTGAATAACTTGAAAGATCATGTTCAGTGATACTGAAGCCAGATGACATAATGTAAACAGAAGATCTGTCTATACCATGCACCCTGTATCCAACACTGAGTCCACTGTGACTAAATACTTGTGGCTTTATCTCCTGAAAGATATTTACTGTGGAGGGTGGATGTGAAATCGTGGTCAAAAAATATCCTGCTGAAATAAATAGTGAGAAACAGAATAGAATTACTGACAAAATAAACCAAGAGATCTGCGTGGCCATTTTCACATTTCCTCTTTCTCTTGGAACATGTGTTGCCTTACAGGCATAGTGTGGATTAGAGAATGAAGATACATTAGAGATACAGACCGACATAAATACTGATTGATAGAGATATATATAGTTATAGTTATAATCTGTTTAAGTTTTTTAGTCTCACTTCAGAATGAGCACTATTTCACTTCTCTTTTAGTCTGAGTCAAAAAAAAAAAAAAAACAAGCACAAAATAAAAAAAAAAAAATAGTAACACTAAACAGGAAAGAGAGAATCTACATGTAGTGTGTAAACAGGAATAGATTAATGCAGTGAAAAGTTTCAAGAAGACACCAGATGATATTTTTTTTGAGAAAAAAATACCATGTCCTGGGCAGGTGCAGAAACCCTGTAAAAAGAGGTAGGAGCCATCTTAGTTTAATTGACACAGAGTTGCAGTGATTGAAAGCAGCGGGAGACAATCCTTTCCCAGCACCTTCCTGGCCTTTAAGAGCTTCTAAGACAGCTTGCCACAGTGGTAACAAACCAGCTGCTATCTTATCACCTTTAGTTGCCTGATCCCAGAGTTGCACCCCTACTTCATCCCATAACTCTGCTGTAAAAGGCATTTAACCCTTTGATGTGTGATTCCGTCCAGCATAAAACCAGTTTAAGAGAGTGAGAAGCAACTGATTTGCCGTGCCTCTCTAAACTTTTAGACATAAGTTCAAAAACACGTTTTTCTACTGAGGACATATTACTGCCCATGTTCCCCACAGCTCACCTTCAAAATCCAAAGGGTTTGATGCTGGCCAGGCTCCTGCTTCCTTTCAACAGCACTTCAGTTCTGTGGGGCTCGCTGCCAGATGCCAACTAGGCAAATTGTCTTTCCTCACACAGGGCACCACCATTTGCAGTGATTGAAAGAAACATGCAGTGCAAGCACGGTAGAGCAAGCAAGCAAGCAAGGCAAAGCCAGTTTATGTTACTAATCACCGTATTTATGGTTCTTTATAGTATTTATAGTTCTTTAAGTTCTACACAAAATTTTCTACACAGAAAATTGCCCCTGTTCCCTTAGCAACACAATCATTTTGGTTATCAAGTCCCTGTTACAACATTTTGTGCCAGTGATGTCCTTGTCCACATCCTCTCTCATCAGAGTGGTCACATGTGGGGTCTCAACTTCTTGCTCTTGCCTTGAGCTTGTCTGTTTCACTGCTTCCATTGTACCTGGGCCAGGAGGTATGCAGTGCTACCCAGCTCAGCTTCTGTAGCTGTCTGATCTTCCACACAGAGTCATTTCAGTTATCAGCTGGCATGTGACACGAAAAATATCAAAGACTATTTCCCAGGAAATACAAATGAATTGTTTTAATTTTTTTAATTCCTTGTTACAATGAGTACTTTGTCACAAATATGCCATAGCTTTAAATATTCTTTATTTTTTCATATTTTAAATGAGAAAAATAAAAATCCCACAAAGCCAAGAATTATTTAGAAATGAAATAATACATTATTAATTTAGTTCGTATGAACCAAATAAAAAACAAAAATGTAGTTTCTGAAGGATTGAATAGTTTTAAAACTATGAAATGTTGCATGATTTTTATTTCAAGAGTCAGATTTATTGCCATAAGAATGCAAGGTATTTGAAATAACCTAGTCCCAAAGGAATAAATCTGCAATCCAGAGAGAACTGCAAGGAATAAAAGCTTCTGCATTGATTTACTAAACTATCTCTTTCCCTTTATCTTCAAGTCTTTTTTTTTTTAACCACAATGAATTAAAAATATAAATGAGAAATTTAGCTGCAGTGTGGAAATCAATGGGCTGTTCAAGAGGAGTCTGCAGGATTTGTTTCCTTGACCTCAGTGTTGCCTTTGATAATCCATTTGAATAAGGTTCCTGTGTAATGGCAGGAGACAATTGGAAATGCCACAACTTATTATGCATATGAATTAAATAGACAATGCTTAATTTTCTAGTTCTTCTTTCAGAATAATTTTCTGTTTGACTGAAAAACTGCAACTCTGCTTTTCACTAAGTGAAGTCACTGAAGACTATGACAAGACAAGCCTAATTTATTTTCTTTCTCTTCTCTCCCATCCACCCCAAAACCTTTTCTCCCTATTTAATTTTAAATGCATTGATTATGTCCTATTAGGCTCAGTGAGGGCAGACTAACAACTGCTAACAGAATTCCATAAACAATAAATTAGCTTGTAGATTAAGCTCTCCTGCATTATTTTTTAAGACTGCGATAAGACCTGCATGGATCTCAGAGTGGTAAAACTAAATAAAAGTTAACCCCCATGCCTAGTGCCCAGAAAGAGGACTGAAATACACTTTTCTAATGGTTTCAGCAGAATACTGTTGTATTGAGTCTGATGAAATGGAGCTTTTTCCCCACAGCAGCCCTCGCAGCTCTGTGCTTTGCATTGGTAGCTAGAAAAATGTTGATAACACACCATTTTTTTGGCTACTGCTCAGCAGTGCTGGCACAGTGTCAGCTCTGTCTCCCAATGTTCTCCACACTCACCTACCTGTAGGCTGGAGGTTGGGTAAGATTTTGTGAGGTGGCATAGCCAGGACAGCTGATCCCAAATGATCAAAGGGTTATTCCAGAGCATAGAGTGTCTGCTCAGATATAAAATCTAAGGAAGAGAGGAGGAAGGGAAGGCATGCATTATTTATGATATTTATCTTCCAGAGCAACCGCTCTGTGTGCTGAAACCTTGCTTCCTGGGAAGTGGTTGGACACCGTGTGCTGATGGAAAATAGAGAAAGAAGTTGTTGGTTTTCCTTTGCTCCCACATGCATGAATTTTGTTTTTTCTTTATTAAATCACCTTGATCCACAAGGAGTTCTTTCCATGTTATTTTCTCCGTGTCCTGCTGAAGAGGGCTGTGATAGAACAGCTTGGTGGACACCTGGCATCCAGTCAAAGTCCACCTACCACAACTGCTTGAAGATCAAATGCTTATTTAAAAGGCCAGAATATTATAATATGGTAAGATATTTCAGGAGTGGGGTGTCCTGACCTTTATCTGTGGAAAAAGTAGTATAAGCTGACAGACTTACCTGCAATGATCCTATGCCTCTTTTATTACAGTCATAGGAGCAGAGACTACTTCATGTTCAAGAGACTGCCAGTCCAGCTGCTTGCTCAGAGCATGGTCATCTGTGAGGTCAGACCAGGTTGCTCAGAGCTGTGTTCAGCCAGGTTTTAAAAATCCCAAAGGACAGAGAACACAGCTTCTCTGGGTAGCCAACTTGGCTACCTGTCTGTCTTTGTGGGGAAAAAACTTTCTTACTTCAATTTTTATCCTTTGTCTCTTTACCCTGCCAAGAATGGTTGTAAAGAGCCTGTCTTAGTCTTCCCAAAAAACCTAATGCACTGGGGAGGTGCAATTAGGTCCCTCAAGTTTTATGTTCTTTAGAATGAGCCAGTTCTGGTCCTTCAGCCCCTTCTCCCAGGGCAAATGCTCATCTCTGAGTGTTCCATGTGCTCTCTGTTGAAGTTACTCCAGTTTGCTAATACATTTCCTATCCTGAGGTAAAGGGAAATATTTCTACAACAGTTTGAAGATGATGGAGTGGCCCTGGATGGACTTAAAACTATATTAATTCCTTTTAGAATACATATGTACATATATATTTAAACAACTTTCATATATTTCTGTCTTCTGTCTTTCAGAATTAAATCTTTAGGGAGACACTATAACTAGAATGCTATAAAAAACTTGCAATGATATTTGATTTTATTAAAGGTATTTTCATAGATTAAAAAACACAGTAGTTTATTCTTCCTAACTTGCTGTACTACCTAAAAACAAAAAACAAAAAACAAAAAAACAAAAAACAAAAAAACAAAAAAAAAACAAAAAACAAAAAACAACAACAACAACAAAAAAAAACAAAAAAAAAAAAAAAAAAAAAAAAAAAAAAGAAATATTGTTTTTTCTCCTTCCAGTTCTTCCTTTACTTTAGGAAGATCTTTAGCTTCAGAAGCGTTGCTTGGTATCTTCTAGCATGTAGCCAAGAATTACATGAAATCTGAACAGCAGCCTCTACAATAAAGCATGTTGACAATTAAATGAAATGTTTATCTATATTTTAACAAGCTGTTCTGACACCAAGAGTATGTTTAAACACTGTTGCACACTAGTTTGCAAAGATATTGGAGTTGATTGTGAACAAATTGTGACTCAACCAACTCACTGTTATCAATGCAACACCAATGTAGTATCAAAGACTATTCAAGACTGGGAGAATCAGGGATTTTTTTCTACCTAAAGATTTATTTTGAATTTTTATTTTAACAGGGTTCCTGCTGTCATTAATAGCAGAAAAAAAGAAAACGTCAAAATAGTCACATAATATAATTTAACAGACAATGAGAGTTTTGTAGAAAGCCTGTTAAAATGGCATTGTATAGTTCAAAAAAATGCAACTCTGTTTTTAAATAAATAAACTTCAGTTATTATTTTGGTTGCTAAAAGCATAATAAGCAAGATTGGACTGCTTGTTTAAGATAATCGTGGTTACCCCTACTAAACACACTGTCATTATATAAAGAAACACACTTAAAGCATCCTATATTCAGTCATACTCCACCTCTTTTCATCAAAATTCCTGATAAATTATCATCTGTATTTTTATGGAACAAAATACTTGTAAAGCTGCCTTCTGTAAGATTTAAATAAACTCAAGAAAAAAATTAAAAGTAAATGTAATTTTGACAATGGACATTAATGGAATTTAAAAAAATATAATAATGTTTTACATACATTAGTTTTCTCCAAAGCAGGAAAATAATCAAAATATTTGCTAAAAATAATGTAATAAATCATGAATAATAAAATGAGAAGCAGAGTTGGAAGTCATAAGTATGTGGAGTATATCCATTATAACCTTAATCCCTGCATGACATCAGCTAGAACTTGAATTGGGATGTATATGTTGAACAATTCTCAGAAGATGAAATTGATATTTTGATCTAAACAAGTAGTGTGTGGCTTTTGTAGTTCTTTGGTCAGGGGACATTAAATAATGGAACACCACCAGAAGAACACCACAATATGTAGGAAAACAAATTCTAAGAAAAGGTTGGATCTTCTAAAGAAAACAGTTAAATCACAGGGGAAGTCTTCAGAGAACCTCTGAACAAGACATTTGCATTAAAAAATAATCTAAGAATATTTGTTTGAAGAAGAAAATTTACAGTCAACATCTAAGGGTTTCTGTGAATAAAATGACAGGTTGAACAAAACAGATTTTAAAATGTGTACTTGATGTATTCTTTAGAACCTAAAAGATAGAAATTATTTTTAAAAGAACATACTATTTTTAAAATAAATTATATCATTGGACTTTACTGTGGACAAAAGTACATGAAGACAAGCTGTACAAGGGCTTCTGAAATCTCAAAAGTCAAATCAAATTTTAATTCATTGCTTCCTCTCTAGTGAAGTGAATTTCTCTCAAGATGCTTGGAAATCTATTTAGCATGTTTAAGAGATTCTCTCTTAGGATATTGCTGCAGGAGAAGTAACATGCAGATGGACATGATTGTCTTGTTCACTGTTGCCATATGAAGCAATGGATTAGAAAAATATCAAATACCCACTGAAAAAAATAATAAATGAGCACTGGAAGAAATTAAAATATTAGAAATTAATTTATTAGAAATTAATTAATAACTTTTCAATCCATCACATACAGCAGCATTGATGTCTGGATTTTTAACTTTGATGTGTCAATACAGATCATTCTGCAGAAAGGCAAATTTATCAAAGATGACTACTTCTATGATAACTGTGAGTCAATCAAGGAAAAATCACAAAGAAAAACTCCAGAAATGGAACACAAAACACTCTTTCAGTATTCAAAGAGACACTAGGAAAAGCAGTATCATGATACCATGCCATAAACTGATATCATGTCACTGACAAACATATTCACCTGGGTCATGTTTTCTTATTAATAATCAGGGAGTACAATATGTTCTGTTGAATATATTTTAAAAATCATTAATCAAAAAAGTCTCACAATAAGGCAGATTCAGTAAATATCTCTTTTTTATTATTATTATTTTCCCTTTTCTTTCCTTTTGTTTTGTTGGGAGGTTTTGGTTTATTTTTTCTTGTTTTTAAATGGCAGCATGAAGCAAGCTATGTAGTGTATCATTTTCATTTGAGACTTGCCAAATAATTATCTACAAGCAATCCCTGCACCATGATAGGTATTAAAAGATAGATAGAGAGATAGAGAGATGATAGAGAGATAGAGAGATAGAGAGAGAGAGAGAGATGATAGATAGAGAGATAGATAGACAGATAAATAGATAGATAGATAGATAGATAGATAGATAGATAGATAGATAGATAGATGATAGAAAGACAAGCTTTGAATGAAAAAACGGCTCCATGAATTCTTGCACATAGATATTATCCATTTGTTGTTCCAGGTACAGTATGACTACTTTTTAAATGAAGTTTCTTTCAAAAGGTTAAATGCAAAAGTAACTTATTTTCATTAATAGGGTAGACTGAGTCTGAATGCCACTTAAGCCTTTAAAAATTATATTAAATGATAGTAATAGGTATTTGGGGATAAAAGATTTGGTTTTATTCCATTTTTATTCTATACTCTGGTTTTATATTTAAGCCAAATTAAAAATATTTTCTTCTCAAAAATGCTTCCTTACTTGTTCTACTTCTGAAAAAGTTTGCTCTTTTCCTAGTACCCAAAATTACCATTTCTAAGTGTTCAAAAAATGACATCATCTCAAAAAAGTATATAAAGCTGCTTCTTCTCTCTGATTACTGAACTCTTACATCTATCGTTAATAGAAAAAGAACTGAAAGAGAGAACATCCAGCCCTCAGTGCTGATTTTACACTGTAAAACCTTTTTATGCACTTATGGCAATCCTATTATTGCCAGTTTATTTCATCATGATTAATTTTACAACAAAGATTAGCAAATTAATTAAAAAATATTAAACGATGCCTTTATGATGCCAACTAGTATGTTTTATATACAATTGGACATAATTTTAGGAAATAAAGCTGTGATCAATTTCTGGAATTAAAATCCTTACCCCTCTACAAATATTTTAGCTTTCAAATAATAATGCATTCTTATAGCATGTGAATAAATGTTGGCTCTTAAGAACTATGTGCACCTGAAGAATTCATAAGTGCATTAGTGTATTTAATTCCATGGCAACTCCAGACAAACATTAAAAAAAGAAAAAGAAAGAAAAAGAAAGAAAAAGAAAAAAAAAGAGATAATAAAAAGAAAAAAAGAAAAAAAGTTAATCTTCCTCTCTTTGGCCCCCGTGCAAAACTTGTACTGCATACATATAATGAATACTAAGGTGGATTGATGGCTTTGATTGACTTGGGAACATTTTACACATAGAACTTACATTCGCCCTCCTCCCATTTCATACCACAGTTTCAACTCTGATGAGATAATTCTCTTTTAGCCTTCCCTAGCTGTATTATCATTGGGATTTTTTTACCATTTTAATTATATTTTATGTCTTTCCTAGAGTTGGAAAAATTTAAATCTTTTTCAAAAGCAAATTCAAAGCTATAAAGAAAATATTATCCCTACTAACTAAAATGTTAATACTTTTTACATAACATTCTCTAAAACAAAGTCAGCAAGACATCAGGAACTTTGTTCAGAGGAAATGTTAATCGAGACATAATATTGTGAACAAATTTATTTCATCACAAGGCAAGCCAAGTAGACAATTTAATGTCATCCATTAGCTCTCTGGTCCTTTAGTCTGTATCTAAAGATATGGTTTTATGATAAAACTTGCTAGCAGAGGAAGGACTAGTAAGTATTAAGGGAATTTTAACTATCTGCACTTACATATGAAGCTAGTCCCACCAACTGTCTTTTTGATGGTTTCATTCAATTTACCTAACAAACGATTTTTTCTGTGACATGGGTGATAGAAGCCCTGCTGTTTTACTTGCCTTATAGATCCAGATCTGGTGAACAGACCCTGTTCTGCTAGACAATGTGGCTTCGCATACACTATCTCTGCCTGTTTTACTTACTGGTGCTTAAGAAAAAAACTCATCTGCTTGAAAACAAATTCACATTTCTCATGATACTGGAGATCTTGTAATAAGTAAGTTGCCATTTGAATGTGGAAATCCTTCTCATTAAAATCTAACATCTCTTCTCTCTCTTAATCTTGACCCAAGACCCAAAGTGAATCATAATCTTTCAATTGTTATGGCTAAAATTCCTCTAATAAAAAAAAATTAAAAAGTGGTATAAGACATTGTACACTACACCAGCATATAAAGAATATCTTCTTGAGTTTGTGTGACATAGTATTTAAGGTGGAAGGATTAATACAAATATTAAAAAAAAAAATCTGTAAGCAGGAAATGATTAGCTGTTTCCTCGTAACCCTTCTTATTAGGAAACATATATTTTTAAGACCAAAAAAAAATCCAAAAACAAAGATCAAAATCTAAACAAGTCCACCCTCTCAATTTATTTTGAGTCACTTAATAATTGCTAGCTGGCATATTTTGCTGAAAAATGATTGAATATTCTTTGTCTGTACTCTATTTTTCTATAAAAACTTGATACCTGTGCAATTATCTGAAGACTTAACCACCTGCAGGCACCTACAAAATTTGTGAGTGCATTTATTCCAGTGTAAAAGTTCACTTGAAACTTAAAGCTCTGCTCCTGCCTTTGGCACCTGGCAGCTTGAAATCTCTCTCATCTCTAAACCCCACTGAGAACTGTAAAGTAGGAATTCCTCAAACTATCTCACTTGAAGGAATCAATCCAGCAAGTGTCACAAGGTGACACATACCTTATGTATTGTGGTCACACTCCAGGGACTGCCAACTCACCTCTGAAAGATCAAAGAGAAATGTGTTTATATGGGGTCCTGAAATACACAGATGTAAACCTTGTCTTTAAATCTTGCACCTAGGTGATTTTCTCCACTTACGAAAGAAAGCATCCTGTGAGGAAAATTAGCACCACAAAAGAGTTTTTGTTAAAATGGTATTTCATATAATATTATATAGATAATTTCCAATGATTTATAAGAATATGTATTAAATGTCCACTATTCCAAGACATATATTCTATTATTTTTGTTAAGTCTGAAGGAACTGTAACCCCAGGTAGAATTCTAATTTCCTAAACCACTCTGAAATACTGAATTCTAACATTTGTTACACAAAAGGAATGATGAAATGAAGGCAAATGCTGTTTAGCTTGATTCAATACCCTTTAGCTCCATTACACAGAAGTGTTCAACGTGCTTTAACCTGCTTCATAATAGAGTAAAAATGTTGTCAGGTGTAATTATCATTTTTGGATAGGAATAAATGAGGTAATAACTGTTTCAAGACACAATGAAAATGGACTCATTCAGAGATGAGAACATTTTGGACATAAAAAAACCCAAAGTGTAGCTTTAGAAATTCCAACCAATACTTAAGAAATTGCAAATAAATAAGGGCTCTTATTGATTATTTACTCAAATTGTACAATTCTACTGACTAAGTGGTATCAAAATGGCTAGGGTTTTTTTCTTAGATTTGGGAAAAAAATAATCCCTTAGTGCTCTGAACTGCAGCTGAAAAGATTCCTCTGTACAGCAGAGATAGAAGCACAAGCACTATGTGATGAGTTCAACTCAATTACACTATAACTGAATGAAGTCTGCAATGCGGACAAGACCTGTGTGGGGTATTGAGCAGTTCAAGGACTGAACCATCCAATTTACTGAAGATAATGAAATGTGTCATAATCATTCCCACTGCAAATGCTCACGCGGAGAGGATTTTTCATTGATGACAAACATATGGACTGACAAAGGGAGCAGGTGTGAAATTGACTTAGTTAAAGTAGAGCCTCAAATCTAGGCTAACTTCCCTTTGATATGTCAAACTAGTCTCAGTTCTGCCCTAAAAAATCACACAGTGCTTAGGATCACTAATAGTCATCATAATCATACTTAGCGCATGCATAGGACTTCATGTTTTCAAAGTATGTACAAATTTGCATTTCTATCTTATTTGTGTGTGGCCTTGGAATTGATGCTCAAGGTGAGCATTGAATCATTTCTCAGTGACAGAGCTTCAGTTATTTATCATTTTTTGAAATGAAAGTGGGGTGAGGAGAGGGTAAAAAGGAAAGGTTGGCTTCAGATTGAGCTGATAGTCCTTCCTGTTGTCTATCAGCTCAGTTTCATTGAGAGGAGAAATATCTTTTCCTTTTAGAAGTGGATGAGATAGGGACATGGGGTCCTAACTCATCCTCTTAATCCCAGAGAGGAGGAGGATAGATAGGGTGGTAAAGAGAGGTGTCACAATGCTAGTAAAGGAGTTGAAAAAGGAACACAGGATAACTTGAACATCAAATATAGGAAAAAAAAACAAAACAAACAAACAAAAAAAAAAAAAAAAAAAAAAAAAAAAAAACTCAAATAGGTTAAAAGAGGACAGAGAAGAAAACTCAAATATTCAAGAGCTCTGAGGACAATCAGTTTTGTAGTGACATAAAGAAACTAGTATGTGTTTTTTTCTGCTTCTTGCTATGAGACCCAGGTATCATACTGAAAATAAAAGAGGGAGAAATAAAGGGAATAGGGTTTTTTGCTCTTACTGAGCTAAAGAAACAGACAGTAGGAAGAAAAGCTTGTAAATGGAAACTATTCAAAAGTGGTCTATGAGATGATACCCTACTTCATGTTCCTGTGAAATGAGACCTGGCATAGACAGTACAACACACAGGACCTTTTTGTTTTTTCCAGATCTTTGGTGTCAAATTAAATTGCATATTTTTATTTGATGAACAAAAAGAAGCATAAGAGGAAAGTCAGGAAAAAAAAGAAGAAGGCAGGTATAAATTGCATAAAGTTAAAACAAAATTGAAATAGTATAAGATAACATTGATAAAAGGATAAAAGAAAATAAATAAGAAAGGGTAATATATTTGAAGATTAATCTCAAGACAAGAATAATTATAGAAAAAATATAAACCTGCAATAGGAAAGAGTTGGGAAAGTTAGAAAATAAAATTAAAAATTATTGACAAACATTCAGAAAATAGAGGCAAGAAAGTGAGAAAATAGGATATGGCACATACAATCAATAATATTAGACCATTATTATTTTTTATCTACTTCATCAATAATATAGTGTATTTATTTTCAGTACAGATCTTGGAAAAGGTTTCTCCTCTATAATTATTTTTTTTTTACATGGAATAAAACTGATTTTTTTTTTTTTTTTTCTGAACAGTTTTAGTCTCACCAAATAATATTTGCTTGGTTCTGAATAAAGGGTAGTTCTGTGAAAGGTTCACACTTACAAATAGTGTCCTTTTCCCCAAAAGAAACTCCTAAACACTTCTATAAAAAGTAACAGACTACATTGTACACAGGTATGTAATAAAATGTATGACAAAAATGTCAAGACCAAATCAGTTGTGAATTTTATTTTTTACTGATTTTTCATTGTGAAAACTCAAATCTGAATTATATTTACTGAGGTATATAGGTGCAGGACAAATAAGCAGAATCAAAGTGAAATGATAGAAGATATCAATTCACCTACCTGTGACATTGTATCTGTCTTATGTTGCTCCAATGAAACTGTTTCTACATATCTAAAGCATTTTTTTTCAGAAAGATGATGAGATATCTAGAAGAAATTTATCAATATTCTTTTCTCACATCCACACTGCAGCAAAATATTTCTAGTTTAATCTATACTACTCTATATAGGGTTTCTTTAATACTTGAATATGATATGCCCTGAGGGAGGATGGGGCATTCACCTCAAACTGTAATTGAGACCATCACTTTGAATGTGGTAACTCCTTTTGACGTGACCAACAAACAAATGTGCTGTCTTGCATGGGTCCCTTCTTCATCTTGCATTGTTTTTGGCTAGGATAGAGTTCAGTTTATTCACAATAGCTTCTAAAGGGCTATGTTTTGGATTCCTGCTGAAAATGGCATTGGTAACACACTGATACTGTAGCTATGCAGAGCTTACACAGTGTCAAGACCTTTTAATGATTCACCCCACCCCACCAGTGGGTGGGCAAAGGATGCATAAGGAGTTGCGAGGGGACGTAGCCAGGACAGCTGACCCCAACTGGCCAAATGGACATTCCACACCATATGGCACCGTGCTCGGCAGTCACACTAGGAAGGAGGTTGGCAGCTCTGGGACTGGCTGGATATAAGTCACTTGGTGATGGTGGTGAGCAATGGTTTTCATTGCCATCACTTGTCTTTATTGGGTCTTTTCCTGTTTTTTTCCTTTTTTCCTTATAGCCTTATAGTTTTGTATTATCAGCAGTATTACTACAATTTCTGTTTTATTATTAAACTGTCTTTAGTGAATTTTGTGACTTGCAGCCACCAGGCTTACTCCACTAAGAGATGACCAACTAGCAGAAAGCCTTGTTTTAAACACAAACAGCATGGCTGTAGTTGCATCAGACAGCAGCAACACAAAGAGCTGGTAGATCTTATCCTTTATTCAGTAGAGAGGACCCCATCTTCAAAGACAGTGAGGGCTACAAACACTGCAGCTGACAGTACCTCCAGTGGTTGAGACAGAACTCATCTGAGCTCTCCACACAGGAAGTTGCCTTTGAAGTGACCCCCTAGAAATGTCCCCCTAGGAAGGTTAGATTGAATTGAAATGCTGTTTTAGCTCCCACCTTGCCTGAGGAGGCTGTACTGCTCAGCCACAGAGCATTACCATGTCTGCCTTTGATCCCCTTTACACACCACTTTTGCTACATGATGTGCTCCTCTGCTGCTCTCATTGTCATGGTTCTTAGAGAGAATTACACTGACCTTTCATGTGTTTTTGTAAAATCCTATGGGCAGAAAAATCCCCTTTCTGCCTGTACTGTATAGGTGGAATCTGTATAACAACTGCATAACATACTGTAACTGAACAAAGTGCCAAATGCCTCTGGTCTTTGACATAAAATACAACTGCCAAATATTAATAAATTAATATTAATAAAGAGATAATAATCTCTCTACATGTGAGACACACACAATAAATAATAACAAACACTAAAATCTTTAAGACAGTTTGATAGTTTTCAAACATTTAAAAGTGCATTATGAAATGTCATACAGTAAAACTTGAACTTATAAATCAAGCAAGCTTTGTCAGAAACCCTACATAGTGTCCATATCCTGTACAGGTGATTTCAAAAGCTATTAGAAGTTCAAATTATGTTCAAAAATAATGTGTCCTACATAGCAATGAAATGAATGTAATTCATTGCTCACATAAACCACGTGAGTAATTTTTCTTGTTTTTCAAAAATGTCGTAACAGATGATATGTGGATAGCTATTGACAACTTGCCAAATTTAAAAACAAGCAAGAAGAAAAGCCAGTTTTGGCCTGACTCCTGAAGGTTTTCTCAGGTGGTAGAAGCAAGGTCTCTTAAACATCTCATTCAATATCCATCTTTGTGTAAAGACTGACACCAATGACTGGAAAAATACAATTATAGGCAAGATAGTTGAGATCATATCTTAAGTCTAGGGCAAGCTGTTAAAGACAAACCATGTGCTTTTTCAGTACGCTGTTCTTCTTCCCCTTCTCTAAGTTACTCAGCATGATACCCATGAGAAGATGATCACAGACTTCATTCTTAATAACTTATTTAAAATCATGTACTATTCACAAGAACCCTGAATGTCTTTACTTATTTTACCACAGTAGCAGGTCTTTTGAGTTGTATTTCTCCCAAAATGTTAAATATATGTGTGAGATAGAGCAAGAGTGGGGAAAGGGAAGTGGGTTACAGAAGGAAAGGGGTGTTCAAAAGTCAGTTTAACCAAGGGAATAGTGAGGTCATAGGAAAATTCCAGCTTTCTTATATATCCCGGTGTCTTCATACGATATTCAAAATATTATTCTGAGCATAATATTTCAAAATAAAAAAAAAAACATAGTAAGGAAGAAAACAACAACATAATAAAGAATCAAGGACCTTGAAATACTGAGTCAACCCAACCACAGAAAGATCAAATCAATTGAAAGCCTTGAGGTAACTTGCATCTCTAATATACTGTATGTGCAAGAGAACACTCTGTCTCTGGAGTTTCTTTCCCCTCTGGAATGATTCTGTTATTGTGATTTATTTGTTTTTCTTAATATTTCTCTAGGCAATTATATCAGGGGTATATTTTTTTTTCCTCAGATAAGTGAATTTATTTCAGTATTTTCCCCCAGAGGACTTTGAGGAATCACATGAATACATCAAAAAAGGCTGCACTAAAAAGTCAAACCCTGTTAAAAAAACCAAAACCAAACAACAACAACAACAACAGCAGCACCAAGAACAAAAATTCTTGGACAGATTTCAGTTATGTAAATTTAAAAAGTCCACTTAATATCAGTCACACCAGCCAAGTTCTACTTTCTTTTTTTTTTTTTTTTTTCTTCTGTTAAGACCACTCTTTTTTTCAGTTTGGCTAGGAATTAATCCTAGTACAATTTTCTAAGATTTTTGGTTTTAGCTTTCCATAATGACTTATGGAGACAAAGTAATAGCATTGGAGGAAGAAATGGGAAATAGGAAATACTCTACACCTTTATATTTGTTTCAAAATTGTACTTGAATCTCTACTGTTAGCAGATAAACAAGATGAGCTGAAATTATTTGAGGCCATATCAGGAAAAAAAGCTCAGAATTTTTATACTAACAAACATTGCTAATGGTCTTCATACCAGGGTTTTTCTTTACTGTCTTCAAGAGAGCCAAAACATGTATCTGTATGTCAGACAAAGATCTCCTTCATAATAAGTAGCCAGAATCCTCTACAGCAGCTAAAGGCCCTCATGAATGGTGTGAACACATCTATATAATCAAGAGATTTCATCTTTAAATTAATTTTTACTTTCTTTTAGAAAATCACTATGTTCCCTAAACAAAGCTCAAACCTGAAAGGGTTTTTGGTTGTTGTTGTTGTTTGTTTGTTTTGTTTTTGATTTAATTTTTATTTTTTCTCCTGGCAGGCTGTACTAAAGTATCAATCAACAATATTTTTCCCCCATATACAAAATTGAGTACTCTCAACCAGTTAAGACTTGGCCTGTTTCCGAGAAAAGGTCTAAAATTCTTCAGATGGTTCACTTCTATTTGTAAGAACTACATAAGGACAGCTATTAAGTCTGGGAAGGAGCTTTTTGGAATCAATAGAAAAATTCCAATTGTTTTTTGGTTTTATGTCATGGCCTAAGGTAGGATGGACTGCTGAGCAGACAGTCTTATAATTTCTTTCCTCTGGTACAATTGAAAACTTATTGAAACATTACTTCCCTAATGTCCCTAATCTGGAAACAGATATTTTGTATCTCAATAAGCCTATTTAATTTTAAGAAGAGGCTTAATCTAGATAAGGGCAATACTATTAAAAAATGAGGACATGCCTGATTTAAAGTTTGCCTTTACTTACAATAGATTGAGATAAGAATGAGCAGGTTTTTATTCATATTCCATGGTATTATAGCAATTTGCTATTGTATTTGTTAATTGAATTCATAACCCAAATATTTCTGCTTTCAAGTGTTCAGCAGATCACTTTACTTTTCTAATAAGAGTTCTTTTCTAATAGGAGTACTTTTCTAATAAGAGTTCTAATAACTCTTTTATAGATCAGATGTTCAGGAACAATACTACAAAAACTTTGTGGTCTCTGTCTGAGCTCAGGCATTTTTCATGCCAGCTGACTTTCTGGAGCTCAACCAGTGATCTGTAAAGTAAGCAATTTTCCTGTCAGCTTCCCTTCCAGATCTGACAACAGTAAAAACAAGGAAAACATGGTATCATAGACAAATGACACTAACTAACAACATAAACAAATAAATTGTAATATTTCATTTTCAGTCCAGGTTTATTTTATATATTTCTCTTCACCATATAGCTCAGAAATAAAACTAGAAAATAAACTTTGTTATCAGTGAACAAGCACAAATAATGAGAACTAGATCATGTCAAGTGATAAAGAGTGATAGCCTCAGAAATTAGGAAAGACATAGGAAAGGCTATTAGGTGTGTTGTTTTCTCGATTACTACAAACATACCTCCCTGAAGCACAGAGAATTTTACAAGAGCCTTTGCCATCCTGAGAAAGAAGGTTAACTTAAGTCATGTCATTGCCAAAGTATTTGCTCAGCAGTGAAAAAATGCATTGAAGTTGCATTTATTTTACAGTATCCTGTGTTGGAGTGAGTATTATCCCTGCACGCTGCTCTGACTCCATACATCAAACAGTTACAAGGGCCACAGAGTGCAATAAGTTCTCCTCTGGACTGCGAAGTAGTGTTAGAGGAGTACAAGATGGCATCACAAAGTGCTGAGTTTTCTTGGCATCCACCCTGCTGCTGAGACTTAAATCAAAGCCTTCCACAACAGTATGGGTGAGAAGGGTGAAATCGGAGACAGAGGCATTCACTCTGATTCTCAGCTTACTTTCGTCTCCTTATAACACACCACGGCTCTGAAAAGCTATCCACAAAGCTAACACTGGTGTCAAGATGTACAAAGAACTATTCCTGTCTTTTCCTTATCTCAGGCAGAGGAGTCTATCTCAGGGTCAGGGGCTTTGTGTACCAAAAATATTCTTGGGTTGAGCAAAATTTTCTCTTCCGAAGGGAGGATAATGCACAATCAGCCAGAAACAGCCAGATTACATTGCAGTTTATTGATATTAGGTGCTACAATTGAGACCAGAATATTTATGGCTGAAAACCCCACAGATTTATCTTGAGTGTCTAGGAGAAGAATCACACCAAAAAATGGGGAAAAGAAATTGATTGCACAGAAATTATTGGTTTTTTTAAATCAGTTTTTTTTTAATATCATTTTCATTACCCTTGATGTAGATATTATACTGCTAATATTTTCTGTATTAATGTATATTTTATGCATATGTGATTTAATAATGATTTAATTAACATGTTAATTAAAGTGATGTTCTGTGCAATACTCCCAGATCTCATGATTTCATGTAAAGGATATGTGGTACTTACAAGGGCTTTTTCTAATATTAATGTTACTTAGGCTAACTGATCAAAGTGTCTTACGGGGTAAAACTTTTACTAGTGATCTGAAAGTCTTTCAGAGTAAAGTCTGAAAGCGGATTCTTAAAGTTTTCTTAATATATCTTTGATGTCAGGAACTTCGATCTAATTCTAAAGTGTCTCTGGAAATTTCATTATTGGAATATTGAAAAACTCCATGCAGAGTCATAGAACATAAAATATTTCTGTAATTTTTCATAAAGATCATTAAGAATTGGAAATCCACAAAAAACTATGAGGCCAATGCCATTTCATGTTTTCATTGGTATAGGATGATGAAATATGTTGATAGGAAATTGTCAGTACAAGGAGCCTGATAAAATCATATAGAAAGACTTAGACATTGATAAATGAACCATATTAAAAATGATGGGAAAAGATCAAATAGTCCAAAGTCCAAAGATCTTGGAACTTGGATAATAGTTAGGTTAGCTTCTATAAACTTAAATCAAATAACAGATAGGAAAAAAACTGACTTAATTACATTACTGTTGAAGATATAGTCAGATTGGAGAGGGTTTAGAAAAGGAACACAAAGACGATCTAAGAGCCACAAAGATGACCCTAGGAATAGAATGCCTGCCATTAAAAGGAAAGTCTCAGAGAACTATGTTTGATCAGCCTTGAGAAAAGAAGGCTTAGAAGATATCTTATCATCATGTTCCAGTATTTAAAGGGTGGCTTCAAAGAAGATGGAGATCCTCTTTTTCAAGGAGTCCCATGCAAAAGACAAGGAGTATTGGGTACAAGTTACTCTTGCAAAGATTCCAACTGGACACAAGAGGAATATTTTTACAAGGAGAGAAATCAGCCACTGGAATAATGTCCCCAGGGAAATTGTGGATTCCCTAACCTTGGATAAATTTAAGATTCAGCTGAACAGTGTACTGGGACAGTTTGTCTAGACTTTGCTTTTGCCAAGAAAGATTGAATCAGATGATCCTTCCATCCCCTTTTGATTCTATGATTCTATGAATCAAAGAAGACTGTGAAAAACTAAGCATGCTCATACAAATATTAAAATTACTAACAGAGCTAAAAGGATGCTAGAAAAACATCTGTAGAAAAATTATATGCTACACCAAGTAGGAATGTAAACTCCTGGCATCTTTTCCAAATCTACTTTCTATGAGTCTAGTAATCCCGATGAGATTTATTTAGAAATACTGTGTCCAGTTTCTGTAACTGAAATTTAGAACACTGGATGTTTAACTTCATGGAAAAAAAAGATCTTTTAATGAATTTCTGCAATGACCTCTAATATGGAACACTCTTTCTATAGAGGAAATTAAAGTTTGGTAAAACATAAACCAAGAAAGGATTTTGTTTCTCTTTGCAACAAAACAGGAGATGGAAAAACACCACAGACATATTTCACAGAAGTTAGATGTTGATTTTTAAACATAGCCTTTTAGCAATAATCTGAGAAGTAACAGGTATCAAAGCAATGAGAGTGGTGAAAGATTAAGAATGACAGTATACAAAATTTGAGAAATTTCATAATGGATGTTGGTACTTGAAAGGAAAGCAATACGATGGCACAGTACGATGATCCACAAAATCAAATTAATGGAGGTGGAAAACCAAATGATCCCTGGATTTTCATATGCTGAAATGGAGTCCTTTGAACTTTGTTGTAAACTGCATTTTTAAGTAAACAGATGATAACATAATATCATATTCAGATTCTTATAATTTATGTACTATAGGCAGGAACTGAGTTCCTTTTCTACAGTGAGAAAATTGAGCTCAGAGAAACCTTTTTGTTGAATGAACAGGAAAAGTTTTTCAGCAGTGAAAAGGTTTAACTTTTCTCTTAATCCAGATGTGAAAAACTAATTTTTACTTTGATGCTGCAATAATGTCTTGGCTGGTAGGGTAACAGGAAACACAAGCTTTCATGTCCTTCCTTTGTTTTTTGCGGTAATGTTAATGTTCTCTGAAGTTTATCCAAGTTGTGCATAGCAGCTGAGGAGCTGATATTAATAATTAATTAAAATATTTAAATTTTTAATATAGACTTTGGAACTTATTAGTATGATACAGCAGCACTTTCTTTGTTATTACTTCCTTGCAACATTTCCAAGACAACGAGGTCTTTACCATTTTGTCGGGTTTCTTTTAGTCATATATATCTGTTACTGTATGCTGATAAAATGACTGTCCTTGTCAAACCTCTTTGCTGTTTTTTTAAAATTAATTTAATCAGTTAAAAGATAATTAAAAAGACACACACATTTTGGACAAATTCTGGAACAATTCTGATTTCAGATACAAAGCTGAAAAAATATGAACTATAAAAGATATGCTGATTCACAGCTCCATGTAGTACCATGCAGATTTTACTGTGCTTTTTTCAAAAATAAGAAAGCTTCTGTATATAGTCATATGTAGTAATGCACACATGGCCCAAGATGTTACTGCATCTCAAAAGAAGCGTATTTTCAGTAATAATGGACATGCTCATTTTGCATAATATGAAACAGATTTGTTGGAACTTACTAGGAAAGTCGTCAATGCTGGGTTCTGTAAGGCTGAATACACATAGACACACAAAATCAATAAACATTACACAGTCTTTTTTACTATGCTGAAAGATAGATTTTCTAAACACTATTGGACTGCAAGATCATTTCAAGGTACAATACATCTTCATCTGTCACAAATTGGCATAGCCATTATGGAAGCAGAGGAGATATGATTTGCAATGATGAAAATCTGCCCCTATGAAGTTCACAGATTCTACTTCTGTCTAAATAATATTTGAAAAAAGAAAAATCTATATTATTTTGGGCTTCAAATGACCTCATTATCCACGTTAAATTGCCTTTATACCTTTCTATCCTCTTGTCTTGATCTTCCTTTTTCTTCTGCAGATAAGTTGCCATGTAACTCCCTTAAGAAAACAAAGAATTCCAAGGCTGGCCATTAATGTACGGGTGTGGTGGGTTGACCTTGGCTGGCTGCTAGGTGCTCTCCTGCTCCTCAGTGGAACAGGGAGAAAAAGTAAGACAAAAACCCTCATAAGTCAAAATAAATACAGTGGGATCATTTACCAATTACCATTATCACGTACAAAACAGAATCTGCTTTGGGAAAATTTATTTCATTTTTTGCTAATTAAAATACCTTCAAAAGGTGAGAAACAAAAACTAAAACACCACCCACCCTTCCTCCCAGGCCTGTCTGAACTCCTGCATTCTTGACTCCTCTACCTCACTGCCAAGTAGAACAGGGTAATGGGGAATCGGATCTGTGGTCAGTTCCTAACAGTTCCGTGCTGCTCCTTCCACCTCACACTTTTATCCTCCTCCATCATAGGTCCTTCCCATGGATTTTCCACAGACTGCAGCTTCTTTCAGAAAATATCTGTGCACTCTGTGGCTTGCAGTGTGGGTATCTGCTCCAGTGTAATCTCCATGAACTGCAGGGGAGCCTCTGCCCTGCTCTGGCACCTGGAACACCTCCTCCGTCTGCCTCTCTCACCTTGCTGTGTGAAGGGCTGTTTCTCACCCTTTTCTCACTCACTCCTCTCCCACAGCTGCTCTACAGCTACTGTGCAGTGCAGCCCTTTTTTAAGTGTGCTTGGCTGAGGGACTGAGCTGTGCCCTGTGCTGATCCACTGGAGCTGGCTGGAACCAGCTGTGTCCAGCTCCTCTGCACCCGTCTCATTGCCAAGACATTGCCATCTATACCCAATACATCAAATAAAATATGTGGAAAGGTACAGCAAAAATACTGATGCCAGGATGCTTCCTTGGCCTACTTCTTTGACACAGATTTTTCTAGCTCTCATGAGTACAGTCCGCTTCCCTGTCTCATGTAGAGTCAAGTTTATGAATCTAATTTTTTACCAGATTGTTGTTTCTTTAGCTGATAACAAGAAACTGAAGATCAGTTAAATGCCTTATGTTTTAAGCATCACGTTTCTTGGCAGAGCAACAAGGATACTGCAAAACTGAAAATATTCCAATATTTAGGAAGTAGTGCTGCTGAAATTATATTCAGAAAAGTGCCAGTAAATCAGTGTAATTAGCTCTCAGAAACTTCTCTGACCTATTTCAGACCATCTATTCATCTGCATTCAAACTTTTTTGGAAGAGTCATCATGAATTTTTACTTGTTAGTGTGAGTGAGCAAGAGAAAAATATCTTGTGTTAATAAAAATAAAATCAAAGAAGGACTTGGCAGATAGGAAAAACCTATGATACACCCATATTTCTCTAACTTGCATGCATATATCACTTCTGGAAACTGCTTTATTTTCCCTAAGACACAACCACTGATAAAATCAGGTGTCAGAGTTATTGTTTGGTTTGGGTATTATTTATCTTTTTCACAGTAGAAGTGTACATTTTAAATGTACAATCCATGCAACAATAATGTTTTCAGATTTTCCCAGTGCCAAAATGGTTAAAATATACTAAACAACAAGCAAGACTTTTCTCATCTTCTGCCATACTTTTCCTGTCAGGTAGAGAAAGAAGGGGGAGAAAAAGGATTTTTAAAAAATAGTGGTATTGGTTAGGAAGATCACATTAAGTTAAGTATGCCTATACTAGTGGTGAACCATGATCCATAGCTTGCAGTAAAGACCAGACTTGGGCATATAGCTTGTAAGAGAAAAAAATTGCAACATGATATTGGGATTCAGCATGGATTTTGACATCGCTGATGAAGACTGAACATTCAGGTTCAACCTGCACAGTCCAGCAGCTGGACTCTTAAAGTTAGCTTTTTCTCATAACAGACTTAAATAAACATAGTCAATTATAAAGGTATTCCTTCATCAGGAACTGTAGCTATAGGACAAGGAGTAATGGTTTCAAACTGAAGAGGGGAAATTTATATTAGATATGCAGAACAAATTCTTTACTGTGAGGGTGGTGAGGCAGTGGAACAGGCTGCTCAGAGAATCTGAGCAATCCTGGCAAGGTCGGATGGGACTTTGAGCAACCGGGTCTAGTGAGAGATATCCCTGTCCATGGCAGGAGGGTTGGAACTAGGTGGTCTTTAATGTCCCTTCCAACCCAAATAATTCTGTGATTCTATGAATTTGTAGACACCACATGAGTTAATGAGGTGCTGTATCTTGGAGATTAATCTTCAGTCTGCTATATATTTGGCAAAGTAGGTGTTTTTGAGAACTAAAATTGAAAATATCAAGGTCTCATGAATCTAAAAAAGTAGGCAGCATCCAAAAATGGCAAGGAAGAAGAAACAGGTTAAACATAGAGAAGATGATAGTAATATAGCAGTGCAATCTCTGCTCTGGGCAAAGAATAGTGAAAAAGTATTCTCTTATGGAAATAAAATGGTTTCATACCAGAGGTTCAACATTTTGTGTTTAAAATTGCCTTTCTCAAAGAATAAGCCTTCTTTGAAGCTTTCCTATCAAAGTGCAGTTTTTCATTGAAAAAATTTCATGTATTAAATGACCAAATAACACAATTTTAAAGTAGAAAAAAACAAAACCAAAAAAACATCCCAGAAATACCCTTTTCAATATCAACAATAAGTGAACAAGATGATTTCAGCCCACACAAAGAAACTTGAAAAATTCCCATTACTACACAAAGGTATGCAGCATATTGAGAAAACCTATGCTTCAGGAGCACATTGTCCTACTGGGAAGCAGCTGCACTAGACTTTGTAGCTTCTGTTACAGAATGTGTATATGGAAAACTATGGGATGTCTATCATTAGTGCCTCAGCACCTTGTAGAATTTCATGTTATGTAGACATCTATATGAAGAAAGAACCTTGTGATAACGTTTGTACCATGCATCAAATGGTTCATTTTTTTCATTTAACGAAGGGAGTGTATTACCCTACAGTGGACATAATAACGCTCTTCACATATCTCATAATGCATCATGCAGTATAACTTTCCTATTATGTCAGTTGGTGACTCACCTATTTGTGTTAGAGGCAGCAGCAGCTGGTGCTATCAATGAACTTCTTCTGTGCTGTTTTGAAATTTCAAAAAGGTAGTTGAACAAAAATAAGGAGAAATTTTTAATTCGTATATGAACTAGAAAAAATTATCCATCACCACACTTGAAGGCTGACAAAGTGCTTCTTGAAGCTAGTCTGTGCAGTTTAGTATTTTTAATTCATATTGTATGTCTTAAAATATTTCCTTTGAGTGTTGGGGTTTTTGGCGGGGGGGGGGGGGTTGAAGGGTTTATTTTGGTTTTTTTTGTTTGTTTGTTTGGTGGGGGTTTTTGGTTGTCTGTTTGTTTGATTGATTGTTTTTGTTTGGGTTTTTTTGTTTGTTTGGTTTTGTTTTTTGTTTCTTTTTTTTTTTTTTTTTGTGATAGCCTGCACTAATTTGAGTTATCATAAGCCACATAAAATTACCTATTTTTATTTGCTTAATAGAGGAACAAACACTGGAATATAAAGAAAGCTTTCAAAACTTGGACTGATTTTTGTTGTAGTCATGAATAAAATTCAGTTTCGGGGGGGGGGTGTCAATAGGCCTTGGCCCATATAAGATAAAGAGTATGCATCCTCTTAAAGCATTCACAGTGTAGTCGATTGCACCATAGTAGTGTGTGCTAAATTATCAGAATATCAGTAATTTGTAGTAAAGGTAGGCCATTGACTGGAGGGATGAAGCACCTCACCTATGAGGAAAGGCTAAGAGATTTCAATTTGTTCAGCCTTGAAAAGAAAAGGCATTGGGGTGACCTAATTGTGCCATTCCAGTACCTGAAGGGAGCCTACAAGAAAGATGGAGAGGGACTTTTTAGAAGGGCATGTAGTGACAGGACAAGGGGAAAAGGGCTTCAAACACAAAGAGAGTAGGTTTAGATTAAATGTCAGGAAAAAAGTTATTTACTATGAGGGTGGTAAGTCAGTGGAACAGGTTGCCTAGTGAACTTGTGGATGCACCATCCCTGGGTCAGGGTCAGGCTGGATGGAGCTCTGGGTCATACAGTCTATTGAAAGATGTCCCTGCCCATGACAAGCAGGTTGAACTAGATGACCTTTAAGGTCCCTTCCAACCCAAGCCATTTTATGATTCTATGATTCTAATTCTATAGTTTCATCACTGTCACATGAAGGAGAACAATATATTAAAATATTTACAAGATGGTATCTACTTATATTGCAGCATACTTCAAACTGTTCTGTGCAGACCTACTTGATACAGCTGATAATATGATAGAATTGGGAACAGCCCAGAGCTCTTGAGTGTCCACCTACTTCTTTTCTATGGTAATACAGAAAATGTAAATTTAATGATTTGATGTTTTGATAGATTGGGTTTTTTTCTTTACACTTAAAAAAAAAAATAAAAATAAAAAAATAAAATTACTGAATAGCCTTTATTGGTCATGAAAATGTCAGCCTTGTCTCAGTGCTGGCTATAAGCCAGTATGATTTCTGTTAGTCCTTTCTACCTATGAAAGAAGTATCAACTCCATGAATTTCTGTGGATAGCAACACATAATTAAATACAATTCTTCCTAGTGATGGTACTTGCTGTTTCATATAGCTGTCAACTTGTTTTCCTGCATCAGCTATACATTAGGCAATATGTAACCATGACATCAATTAAATAGAAAAACATACAAAAGCCAGACTGATTTCCTGAGTTTACAGTCTCTCTATTCTGGTAGATTCTTGTAGGTGTATAGGACAGCAACAATTCTGTAAATTTTCTATGGAAGTAATTTTGGCATTGCTTTGAAAGCTATTTGTTATCTGTACTAGATGAAATGCTTATTAGCACTTTCTAAAAATACTTAGAATTTAACCGTTAGTATTATACAGTATACAAAATTGTTCTTTACTTATTTAAAATATAAACTCTTTGGAATGAAATGTATTATATTTTTAAGAATCTTATTTTTTAAATTTTCTAAAATAAAAGCCAAAGTGTCATCCTTACTTTATTGAATAATTAAAGCTCACCGTGCAGTAATAGGAGTTTTGTATTTTAGCTAGAGTACTACATAGAATATTGGTAATTATTCTTTTGCATATACACAGAGAATGTGCCAGTAACAGACAGGAGAGCTGCAAATTTTTATTGTTTTTTAACAAAATGTATATACTAGCCAGTTTTTCAGCTGGTGTAAATCGCTACCTTCATGCAACCTATGCAGTTTCTGTCATTATCACCCACACTACTTTTCCTAACCCTTCCTTGTTTTATCCCTGCGCGGTGTATGTGTTGTTATGAATGAATTGCAGACCCTGACAGAGAACCTGGTACAGCGTATGAGACAAAAAAGAGAAATACAAATTGATTATGGTGTGTTTTCAACCAGCACTATAACAACTTTCCCTTCAAACCTCATTAGGCATTTTCCTTTTTTCAGTCTGTTCTGCCTGTCTCTGCTCCTGCCAGTAGAAAATGTCACACTTCCAAAGATGTGCAGACATTTTAAACCTTTCTGTCACTTGCCTCCAACCCAGCACATTGTTTTCTTCAGATAGCTACACTTTTCTTCCACTAATGATGGACTGTATTCATATCTTCTGTAACACTATTTTGGGCCACAAGGCTTTCTTTAATGTGCCTAAGTTACAGACACAGCCAGGAAATGTATTATATACAGCACACTGAATTCGAATGCTAAGTCCTTCACAAAATCTTATCTTTGGTGCTCAGCATTATATTTATCACTGTCTGTGTTAACTGTCATAATAAATAAAAATAATACATTAAATTATATTGTTAGAGTATTCATAATATTTAAGTAATTCTTCAAGAAAGCAGAATTGCCTTTACTTCTGGGAATTCTCTTATATTTATTTAGATTTAAAAAAATTAAAAGGGTGAAAAAGAAAAAAAAACAGTCTAAGAAAAAAGGTATTCTAATTTGTAATTACAAAAAAAAAAGCTCTAATGCAATTAATTTCTTTGGATTTATTTTTGACACCACTGTGTGTATGTGTGTATATATATGTGTGTGTGTGTGTGTGTGTGTACTTTCCCCTCATAATTTCCTAGAGTTCACCAGGTTTCATTTTCATACTTATGTATTCGCAGGAAGTCGAGAATTTGAGAAATTTACTTCATATAGTAACTTTTGGAAGTTCTTGCCAAAGGATAGTACAAGAGGAAGAAAAGTGTCTAAGAGGGTATATTTGTCTGTTGCCTACATATGGTGTACTGTTCTGCTGAGAGTTTAAGTGTAAGGACTTTAAGTGGACATGCCCCAAAAAAAGTGTTCAATAAAGTAGGTAGAGAATGTATAGCTACTTAGAGCTAATTGTCTATGTGGATTGTTTTAGCATGAAAAAATAGCATATTTGTAAATCTAATCGACTTTAAAGTGATTTGTTCAATACGTGCTTGATATTTCCTCATTGGAAATTAGCCCCTATTAGCAATAACACATCAATTTAGCTGTATGGGCAAATTCTCTAAGGATATGTGAAATTAAGAGTTTAAATTATGTAAGAGTTTCTTACAAATTGAGGTCATGTACCCTATAAACAATGGGGAGTGAGTTTAAGTTTCTTCCTTCAAAACATTGTCTTAGATTTCTACAGCTTTCCTCATCCTTCTTTTGCCACCATAGCGCTACCTATATTCTTTATATGCGTTCAATCTCTCCTCATATACACATGTATGCGTATATGAGCATGTGTGTGTAAATATATATGTCTCTCTGTGTGTTCATGTATTCCTACTGAGTTTTGATATTTTAGCTGCAACCGTATGTGCTTTAATGAAGATGTATTTAAACTGATGTATCCACTGTGGTGTCAGCCAGGAAACTCCAGGGACACCTTTTTCTGGGAGAGGTCACCTTCTATCTCAATCTGATGACAGCTGTTACTCCAGCTTCTTCTTCAGGATGTCAGATTTTTAATTTTAACAGTCACTTCTTTCTCCCCCACCCCTGTCTCTTAGTCCTCTCCTATATATTTTCTTTTAGTATTTTTAAATTTTATTTTATTTAAATGAGACTGTCTCAACTCAAATCTTATTCCAGGTACTAAACAGATTCTTGTAGCACGGCATCTTTTTGCAGTGCTAGCCAGGAGCAATGACATTTTTCTGTCCAACAGGAGGTGTTCTAATGATACACAGCAGTAGCACTAGTCGGAGCCTAAGTGGCAGCCAATGTAGCATCAGTCCAGTCACTTCAAATTAAGTTTGGATGATGAATCTGTAGAACTGCAGAGCTTATGAGGCTGAGACACAGAGTTTATGCGATTACTTCCATTTTACGGGTTTTTTCCCTTTTTCTATTACATTTGACTTTTTAAATCAAACCATGGTATACATGGCTAATTTAAGGCTTCTAGACAGCAAGATGGAACTTAACTAGGATATAGAAAAGGTAAAAAAAACTCGGGAAAATTGAACTTACAAGCCTGAATGGGTAGCTGGTGGCTGAAATGAAAATTCAGATACAGGAGTTATTCAGGGTTTCATTGTTACCCAGCAAAGCATTTTGTTTGACTAAAGTTCCGTATTCTGGGAAAGAGACATAAGAAAAATGAGGTTAATATCTCCTTCTTAAAGGAACAACATGTTCTAACACATCATTGTATTTCTTTATTTCTGTATTTCTACTTAAAAATAAGTCAGTCTTTAAGTAATTTTGGAAGAACTGAAAGTACAATTGCATTACTTCATTCAAAGAATAAAAAAGAAGCCATCCAAATAAAACCTTTTATTTATCTTGATCATTTACTATGTTATAAAAGCAGGTATTAAATACAACTGGAACATAAACTACATTATAGTATACAAGATAATTCTTTGTGCTTCTCTACTACATTTCTAAGATCACAAAAAGTCTCAAAATATATGTATATATAGCACTCTTCTAGAGCATAAAAATGTGTTTTCATCCCAATTTAGAGATGAAGTACCATAAATTAAAAGTTTCATGTCACAAAAGGGTTTTTCTTTTTGCAATAGGAATAAAATTTGTATCTCCAGAGAATAGGTTTAACCAGGATAAACAGGTTTTTTTTGGTCCTCTTTTCTTTTATTAGTGAGATGTGTTCAGAAGTATATAATGAGTTACATCACCACTGTGTACCAGTCTTTTCTGTTATTTGGATGAATATGGTCCATTTACAGGTGTTTCTATTTTTTTTTTTGCTTATAAAGGAACAACAACAAAAAATGAACCCTCTCATATAAAACTACATTTCTTTTATTGCCACTGTGCTTGCAGATAGAGGACAAATGTATTATACTGTAAGTAGGGCAAGGAGAGGACTGGAGTATTTCTCCCTAGGACCAAGGGATATAAAAAGGAGTGGCTTTTTGCCAGTTTGTTTACACCACACAGTTACAATCTGATTGTTCAAATTATTAGAGCAGTACCTCTGCCCAACCTAAGTTGCAAACAAGACCATATGCTGAAGTCAACAGTATGGATTTTATTTAGCAGTAAAAGTGAGAGGGAGAGAGAGAGAAAAAAGCGTGGAGAGTGAGGGGGCATGGTGGTGAGGGGGAGAAAAGAAAGTGAGAGATATATGAAGCAGAACAACAATCATCAGCCCTATAGATCCCATGGTGTCACATCAGTCCTTTTCTGGTCTTCTCAATGGTGAGGGCTGCACAAAACACAGAGTTCCATGGATTAATGTAGTTCAGGTGCATCTGGGAATGCACAAGAACCTCCCTGGCCTTATCAAATGAGTGTGGGCTACAGCCTCTCCTATACCAAACCCAGCCAGGTCTGATTTTCAGCACAGCTGCTGTTGGCTTTCCTTGTGGATACGTTTTTCTCCCTAAGCCTTGTCTACTTCTCCTTAGATCTGAGATAATTGGATATTAGTGCCACCTTATCTTATCTCAAGTTCCTATCAGGCATCTTAAAGTCCAATTTCCTGAAATCCAGGAGGCAGGGTGTGCTTCAGTGGTTGCAAATTCTTTATACAATTGGCCATAGTGAGCAAAGTCTTTTGAGGATCTTAATAATGTTTAAGACCATTACGATTTTTTAAGCCTCTTACAGATGCTTGTAAGCATCTCACTTGTACTAGCTAGTTAGCCAGATCCAATAATATTTATCAGTCAGAGAACTCATATGGATTCTCCTAAAGATGTCAGCTTGGCTTCTCAAATCACAGAATCATAGAATGTTAAGGGACTGGAATGAACGTTAAAACCTTCTAGTCCCAGCTCACTCTGCCATGGGCCAGGAGACCTCCCACTAGGCCAGGTTGCTCAAAGCCCTCTCCAGATCTACAGATTGGGCAGAGAAGTGGTTGAGAGCAGCCCTGCGAAGAACACCATTGAAAAGTTTCTAAAATGCATGGATTCTTCTATTTGCAAACTACTATTTTTAGTAATCTTCTCTTTTGTTTCATAGAAATACCCCACTACATGTCTATTACTTCATAATCCACAATGTGCAAAGAAATAAGGACATTTAGCTTTGTGACTCTTATACTGTAGTAAGGTGAAAGACAGTATTTTAAAAACAGAAAAAAAATATTGAATGGGAAAGTTTGTCAAGCCCAAAAGGACAAAACTTGTAGGATCAAGTAATCATATATTGGCTTGATTTGGATGAGACCTTAAATATAATTCCGATTCCCCCACTAGATCAGGCTTTCCCAGACCCTATATCTTTCGGGGGAAAAAAATATATCTATCTAAATCTTTAGATAAGGTTTATGTAGTCATGCATTTGGGTCTGATATTTTCAGTCTCTTTTGAAGATGATACAGTGTAAATGGCTCCTATAATAGGAATCTAAATAATTCTGCAGGGCTTGATCAATTACAAACAAAACTAGAGTTCACAGCCTTTTGTTTAATAAATGGTTTTTACTACAGAAAGTGTTTGTAGGGATTTGGATATATTTACATGCAGAGCCATCTACATTTTGGCTTATAGTTGGAATACACTCAAGAAAGGAAGATCAATTTAAAAAAAACCTTTGTGCTACAGAGTAATGCTAACAATATGCAACCAGTGATGTAATATACATACAATAAATATTTCACTATTATTTTGTGTTTTAAGATAGATAGTTTTCATTCAGGTTTCATTCAGATTTAGGATCATCACTCTCATCTAGTAAATACCAAGAGCTAGCAAGGTATTTGTACTCTTTTTCTCTGAAAATAAATTTACATTTAAAACACTTTTGTACTACTGCATATATCTACTCATTCTCTATTTAGACCCTAACACAAATTGGGAAGAATATTATGAGAAAATAGTCCAAAATATTCTAAGAGACTAAAAACCTTGGTAAAATGTATTAAAATATGAAATATTTGGCCTTAGAAAAAAAGAATGGGTTTTGAAGGCGAAAGAAAACAAAACTTAACTTTGTTGATAATACCCAGTAATACAAGTTTAAATACATGTATGATTAGTATACTTGACTTATCAATTGATTATCTCATCTCCTCTGAACAATAAAAGGTATCTAGGTGGAGACAAAACTCTCTGTAGCCTCATTTACTCTGTTACTCTCACTTTAAGCCCCTAAAGACTACAATATGTTTTTTTTTTTACTTCTCTTGTTCTTTCCACAATTCACTACATGAAGGTTTTGTGCATGTCTCTTGACTATCCAGAAACATTTTTCATGACTTTAACATATTGAATGCACAATTACTGTCTTTGGTATTTGAACAAAGAATCTCAGAACAATCTTGTCTTAATGTATTGGAACTGCAATAGAATGATTTTAGAGTTCTTTTTTTTAACCAAGAAAACAAACGACAAAATAAAATTACATTTCAAACTTGATCTGTATGTAAAAGTAGGTGTGCACACAAAATGTAGAAAGTGGTGTAGCCTATGGAGAAAACATCATGTCTTCATTCAGTGCCAAAGCATATCATCAGTATAGCATAGCCAGTGTGGTGGTGCGTGAAAGCGACAAGCCAGAATTAAGGACATTAATTCAGAATTAGGGACATTAATGACCAGTTATCAGCAGTATAATACAGTGTTTTCTTCCTTCCGGGATGTTGCTTTTCGTTCTTTTCTCCTCTCTCCGACTTCATTGTTTTCACCCGGTTACAGTTTCCCGGAGTGCTGGCCAGGCGCTTCCAGGAGCAGCCGGAGAGAGAGAGAGGCAACAAACACCTTTGTGGGTTCGTCTGATATGGACAGAACTGTTTAGAGAGCGCGAGCAAGACTGGGATAAAGAGACTCAAGAGATTTGACACTTGTTGTGCAGTCCAAAGTAGGTTGTATTTGCCTGATCGCCGCACGTACAAGTGACCCCGATCAGGGGTCCAGACAAAGGTTTTATAGGGGAAAATAAGAGATAAGGTGAGACCAATAGAACAATGCCCAGTGTGAATACATTATAGGTAAAATCCAATGGGAATAACTCCAGGGGGAAGGATGAATACACGTAAAAATACAGAATAGAAACTCCAGCTTTAGGTTTAGGAAATAGAAACTCCCATCTCAAATTCACAAAGCCTTTTTGCTCCGTTTGCGTAGCTGCACACTGCAACACCGGGAAATAGCTAATACAATTTTAAATTCTTTTCTGCTTATGGTTTATTTTGGATAGGTAGGAAATATAACAGAGTGTACTCAGATTAACATTTTTTGTAGTTAGTAGAATATATTTAAAGAGGCAAAATATACTGTTGTACTTTCTGGAAAATCTTATTACAGCTGTCACTGCGGCTGTAGAAATAACAACTCCAAGAAGAATTATCTCAAGCTTTGAGCACATTTTTTACTTCTATTTGACATGGACTCAGTACTTTGCCATATAACTCAGAAAACCTAGGTTATCAGCTTTATAAAATAGCAAAGAGTTTAACTAGGGCCCAGTGAAGAAATACATTGACTTATGACTGAAAATCTTCACAAACTTGTTTTGAACTAAACAAAAAGTCTGTATTCCTACTTTTCCCCCTTATATTACCAGTGTTGTTTTACTGAAAAATATAGTCTCTCTTTTTACAGTTGTTTTTTTTCCCCTTCTAGAAATTAAAAATGTCAGAAAAAAGAATCCTTACTTTACAGTGTCTTAAATTAAATGTAGACTTCTTTTGGATATTTGGGCCTCATCTTCAGTAAAAAGACAGAAAAAATACCATTTATTTCATAGCTCATGTGGATATATAAAACCATGTTTTAGAAGCATTTTACTTCAATAACTGGACTATTTTATTGGAATATTTACAAGGTAAACAAAGATGCCAGCTATTGAAGTTTTAGTGTGTTTAAGGATATGACATGGCTGAAGAAACTTAAGTAACTGAGGATATAGGTGATCTATGTAATCTTAAGTGACTCCAGGATATTGGAAGACCAAAGCTAAAAATAATGCAGCTTTAAAGACACCAAATTTCTTCAGCTAAAAAAAAAAAAAGGAAAAAAAGAAAAATTGCATCAACAAATCCTTTGGAATTTGTTATAAGGTTTGTTTGGTGGGGGTTTTTTGCTTATGTTTTAAGGAATAAACTTTATAGTTATTCATAAGTTTTCTTTTTTGTTTTGTTTTTTTTTTGTTAGCTTTTATCACAGACAGCCTTATGAGAGTTTTATCTTGGTATCTCATACAATTTGACTTCTCACCAATTCTGTTTAAAACATTAAATTTTATCATAAATAGCTTTGTATAGAAGAAGTGTTTCCTGGAACTAACATTTTTGTCACACAGAAGTACTGTGTAATGTAGCCAGTTTTAGGGACTCTCCAAACAGAACTCAGTGATGCTGTAGTCTCCATTGCAAATGTGCTTAATCTTGCTGTTCTAGTGTAACTCCTCTAAATACTGAGCAAAGAACTCAAGTCACTGTGTTTACATTGGTAAAATCCTTAGATTTTTTAACACACTATATTCATCATAGGTAGCATGAAAGCTGCAGCTGGAAGTGATGAATGCTGATCAGGTTAGTGCTATTCTACTGCATGAGATATATAGTGTGTTAAATGAATATTTTTATATCCTTTAAAAATATGTAAGTTATTTCCAAGTTTTTGTTCTAGTTTTGGGTTTGGTTTTTTTCCACAAGTATGCAAACAAAATTATAGGCAGGTATATTGAACACATGGATATCAAGAAAATTGGTTTCCATGGGAACCTTATCCACATGACAGTTTTCAAATGCTTTTCTGCTTTACAGGTGTCATTTCAGTAATTCTAAGGGTATTAATATTGCAAGTGGACATGAAATATATGACATAAAATGATTTGTTGGTGTGCGTGTGTGGACAGAACCTAAGCAAACAGCATATTGATTGAACAGCTTTTTCAACTCTCTCACTGTGACATTTTGCCTGTTTATTTTAAGCTATTCCCAAACACTTCATTTTGGGACAAATCTAAATATCATTTGTTCTGCCTCTAAGTTTTAAGCACATATACACTTCTAGAAGAAAGAAAATTAGTTTCAGCACAATGCATAAAAAGTTCACTATACATTAAGGGATTGCTTCATTATGAAGCATTCACATCTGAAACCAATTTTCTTCCTGCAGGAGAAGGCTACATGAAGAGTGCTGCAAATTAATTGTGCTAGCAACATGGCAACAAAGCTGGAAATCTGTACAGAAATGTGGCAACTGGTGAACCCTGCTGCCTTGATTAGCACATTAATTACAAAGCAGGTGATAGTGGACTGTGTTAATGGGCTGCAAAAAAAGGTCAAGAGGACTTAGCTATCATTTTTTCCCCACCAAATTATTGAATATTTATTTCACTGCTCTTCTGATTTGAATACGTCTGAGGAGAACTGGGGATCTTCATAGACCAAAGTGACTTCTTCATTTTTTCCCTTCTCTTTCTTCATTTTATTTGTGTTAAACAAGAGGTCATTTTGAATAAGAGTATGTAGTAGCTTGTCAAAAAGAAACCACTTAAACCAGGGATTCATACCCAAGGGATACACCACTTTAGTGTTAAACCCCTACCAATGTGTGTTTATCTGGTCTGAATGTACATTTCAATGTGTTTCTTTGTAGCAGAGGAGACAATACAGACATTATGAATATAATTTTTTTTCATGATGTAGGTACTTAATCGATCTGTTATTTCTCTTTCAACTGAGGGAAAATAAAGATTTTCAGATGCAAATATTGATCTTAATCTCATCCCTGAGGAAAAGTGTCTACCTCTGCTTTCTTCTTTTTGAAGAATGCACATCATCTTCTGGCTTGAAGGCAATCACCTCTTCAAAAGAAGAGTGAATGAACAATTTTAAAAAAAAGACAAGAAAAATGCTTGCTGGAAAATTAAGTTAGTAATCATTATTTATTTATAATTTATATTGTGTCAAATAGTTCCAGAGTGTACTAAAATAACGGATAAAAACAACACAAATATTGAAGAAGGCAGTAATAAATGGAAGCAGAAATTGGTTTTGTTTGAGTCAGAGAAGAAGATTGGTATTATCAGAGAATATCAATGGTCTAAATCTAATGACTTCAGAAAATTATTTTCAGAGTTAATTTCTAAATCTTTTTAGAAATCAGACCATTTTGGGATATGTACATCATACATAATTTGTCATAAATACTAACAATGAAGGTATCCATTAAAGATTATGTCTGGATTAGATATTTCCAATCTACCTCCATGGATGAAAGTAAGCAAATATATTTCTTCTGTTTGGGTCTCTTCATAGCATTCATAAAAACTGTGCTACATATTTTTAAATTTTGAACAAATCTTCTCTAGTATTTTTTCTGTTCAATCTTTTAATGAAATCTTTTTTGACTCTTCCTTATAATTTCCTTATAAAAATTTACCTCCTGAGTCACAAGCCATTCTGGTCTTCACTTGAAAGACATGATTTAAAGATTTTTCTTTCTGTTCTCTAGACATAGCAGAATGTACCACCAAGCAAAAATTTGTCTTTCTTTAGTGTGCTGCTCTTCCCGCAACAGAAATACACACATAAGCCCAGATGTGAAACAGTCCTTCCACTGTTCTGAAAACTGCAGTCTTGTTTATGCTGAGGGCTGTTCAAGGTGAAAGTACCATTTTTGCCATTTTCACACATCAGAATATTGTGTGTAAATGCAGAGCCCTGTGTAGATTCCTACAGATGAGTGAGAAAAAGAAAAGTATTTAAGAACAGTAAATGGTTGTGACTACTTTTCATACACAGTAGCTGCTTACTGTGGAGGATCAACAGAAACAACTCTTTCCTCCAGGGCATCCCAACCTACAAAACATGGACCTTGTGTTCAAGATGTCTGATGCATCAGACTGAAGATAGATTATCTGAATGTCAGGGGAAAGAGAACCAAACACACCTTTTGAACAGAAGATACTGAAATAAATTGACACAGACATTTTTTAGCAGCAAACTCTAGAAGATGCACAAAGGGCAACTGGCAACTGGAGAAGGCTCTCACAGGTTAGTTTCACACAGAAACTGAAGTTTATCTTTAGTGCAACCTCTCGCCACCCCCAGTAAAAATAAGCTGAACAAGTGTCATGCTTGTCCTTGTTTTTGTCCACACCAGATGGGATCCCAGATCTTACTGGTCTGTTTACATGTGATCACTGGATATTGCATGTATATCTTATCTGGGAAATAGTCTTCTTATGAGGATATAAATTTAAGTAAAATGCATACTGCATTCATAACTACTAGACAACAAGTTGAATATTTATTATATTTGTACAAGCAGCAAAAATTTCAGATTAATTAATGTGGATATCCCTCAACATTCCTTACAGAATACACTAAATAATGTACTTTTGTCATTCCAGAAAGCTGTTACTAATTTTTCCTTGCAGATAATTATTGGTATCTTCAAAAAGCTTTAATCCATCCAAGGTGTATCTTTTACAAACAGAATTTTGTGTTTTAAGCCATTACTATTATTGCAATAATATTTTTTTTTTCAAACTTATGCATTCTGAAATCTTTTCTGAACTACTGTCTGAGAAAAAAATGAGGACAAAAAAAAAAAAATAAAAGGTAATAACCATCTCAATTTAATTACCTACTTTCAAAAGGTGAAATATATTTCAAATTTAAGTAAAACTGATAGGACAATAAGTAATTAAACTGCCTGAGGACAGTTTTCTAGAGTTTATGTCTTTTTCAGATAAACATTTAAAGTCTTTATTTTCTTACAAAGAGAGTAAACATGAATTGGGAATCAGATTAAATTAATCTGATTCCAGATTCCAGCCTTTAAAAAAAACCCACATAACCAGTTCTGTAATATCTTTTTTTTTTTTTTTTTGTCAGTATATGCAGACATACACAGCTTACATTCTCGGTGGTTGTAAGGCATTTAATATCCATTAATTTCAGTGAGAGTTATCTTCCTAAATATTTATTGAGGCTCTGAACGACATCTAATCAGATTTCTGTCTCCAACTGTTTTTCAATGGGTCTTTAAGTGATAAATCACATAAAACTTCTGTTCTGTAAAAGTCAAGATGCTATACGCAATCAACCTTTAATTTGATTTCAAAAAAGGTGGCCCTAGAAATTTGGCCATATAGTCCTCTGTAAAATCTAAATTCAGCTTTGTCATTGTACATAAATTATTCGTGGCAACTGTTGATTTATTTCAGTATTCCTGTTTCTGTCATCTATTACATTTTAGGGGGAAAAAAGCATAACAGATTTTTGCTTTTAAAGAGAAATCTGAAACTTTATGCATCTTATTTTTTCCCTAAGAGAAATACTTCACCATAGGCTAAATTTTCTTTAATTTCAGAATAGTGTTTAAGGACACTTACCATCCACAAAAGGAATTTCTTCTCTTACTGTAATTATACAGCAAGTCTTGAATAATTAAAGCTGTAAACACCTAAAGCTGGGCTGTGTGACCATCGTTCATGTCTGTGAATCTATCTTTGATCTATCATAAACATCCCAATAAGTGAGACTGTCAAACCCAAATCCAGACCAAGTCTGAAGACTTATAAAGCGTTGGAAAACTGACATGTAATCTTGCTGGTCCAACATGGTAGTCCTTAGAAATTAACATCTTCTGAGAAAACAATCACAGATTATTATCTCATACTGAACTGTCCATAGCAGTCCTCACATAACCCTCTGTGTGTCACTACTCACTGTTATTTTTAATACCATATTACCAAGAATAAGTTTTAAATGTCGGAGTGATAGGGTCATCAGTTAATCAGCTTCCCAAAATGGGAAGAACATTTGTGATTTTAAAGTTTGAAGCTTTAAGTCATCAGGGTGACAATGTAGTAGTGCAATAAAAGAAAAAAAAAAGGCATAATTTTAAATTATTTGAAATTTCTTAGTTTAAAATAATCCCTATAACCACTGGGACTGATGTGTTTTATTTTCAAGCTATGAATTATTTAAAATTAAGTTCAAATTGAAGTGTCATTGAACTGTGCCTTTGTGCATCTTGGTACTATTGGGTTTGTCAAATGTGCCATCCAGAGTTTTTCAAACAAATCTATATTTTGAGTTTATTCCAAAGTCAGCTAACATTCTTACTACTGTACCTGGGGGTGGGGATGTGTGGTATACACACCATATATGTATAGATATAACCTTAGTTGCATATTTGCATGTTTTTTTCTAGAAAGATTTTAAACAAAAATTTAAAAAGATCACTTCTAAATCAACAGTTTCCCCCAGTACATCCTTTCTTACTCTATCTTGCCTCCCTTACTTCCACTGCCTGGTACTAAGTGAGTGTCTCAAGGTCTCTTTGGTATCCATACATTCCAGTTTGATTGCATAGAAGCACTTGCTCCTTTTCAGTGCTGAATCAGGTCAACTGCAGAGCAGCAGCAGAGGGATTGTGTGATTGACAAGTCTGCCTTTGGGATGCCAGCAGACAAGAAAGTACATTGGTAGCAGAGGCTTCAATTAATTTGATAGAGAAATAGCACAAGTGGAGCCACACAATTTTTTTTTTACATGAATCTTAAGAAATAACTACATAAATGCATTCAATCTAAGAAGCAATCTTTGGAAATCAGTCTGACACAAATTATCTGCGAGAAATTTTGATCAGGAAAGGATTTTGCTTCAAGCTCACTCCTACAGCATTTATCCCTGGTGGTTCATTTATGATGGTTTTTAAGCAAACACTCAGATAAGGTTAAAACACTGACTGGAGTTGCAGAAAAGTTGAAGTCATTTAGGGACTTAGACAGCAAGTTTGTTATTTACTTTGATAGGTGAAAAAGGGCCAAACTGCATTAAACCAATCCCTAGTGCATTATATAAACATTCCCATTTATAATCTGAGTCATCTACTGGCGCAGTAATTCTAATAGCAAGAATGCGGTAAGCTTAAAAGTAGCTCTACAGTACTGAGTTGCAGCAAAGGCAAGCACATGCTAATTTTAATTTGTGCACCAGATTGTACCCTAGTCAGACATACTCAATATAGAATACACATCTTAGTGATGAAGGTCAATATTATTTTAAATTCAACATGCAATTATATTTTTTTTTTACCTGAATTTCATTCCAAGTTCTTGTAGGAGCATTTTTTGTTTGTGCCATTTGCCTCCAAGCATGTTTAAAAGTAGTCTGAGAATGATTTTTACCTATGATCCATTTGTTATTTCATAAAAAATATCTTTGTTAGGTGAACCTCATGCTTGAATGTTTTCAGTTTATTAACTTGGAAATAATAAACTTAACTTTTTCAAAAACTTTGTACATTTTTAGTGAGTTCTTACCTGCACTGTGTTTTTTTGTTCTATGCCATTGGGAGTGAATGCTGAAGGCAGACTGAATGAAAATTGTTTTGACATCTTTGCTGAAAGAATTTTAAGATTCTTTTAGTCGGCTGCAATTATACTGTTGGGTAAGGAATCCAAAACCAATGGTCTCATTAGTAAGTGTTTCAGTAAAAACTGCCATCCGTTGTGACAAGGTATATTACATGTTATAAATTCTCTTGCAATCAATGATAGCTTTTGTATATTTAAAAATATTTTTTCTCCATGCATGCCAAAAATCTTAGATCGTCACAAAAAAAAAAAAATTAGCAATTAGTTTAATTCTCAGAGATAATCTTTTTCATATGATTGCATTGACAATGTGATTTCTTTAGGATGGAGTAAGTTATTGACATGAATACCAAGTACAACCATTCAAGCATTTCATATCTATGCAGAAAAAGTATACCGAATGCAAAAAAAATTATTTTATTTTTATCTTGCCCCAATTACTTTTACATCCCCACTTTTGGCAGTATGAGTTGGCTTGGGCTAACCCTTCATACTTCAGTTATCTGATCCACCTAGCCTCACCATCTCCCAAGAGTGATTTGCTTGAAATAATTTGATCTTAGGTAGATGATGTAGCTTTGTAAACTAATTGCAAGAGACCATAAAGAATTTTTTAACAGGATATGGACTAAACAGAGATTTCCACCCTTTTAATGTTACTTTTAGGAACAACAGCATATGTCAAAAAAAAAAAGTGCAGTAATCTGCATTTTTAGGCTCTCACCATGGAAAATATGGAAAATGCTGACCACTGTGAGCCAAGAAGAACACTTTGGGGATTTTTTTAAAATATGAGTATTTAGCATGCTACAAAAACCTCAACACCTGGTGAGGATGACTCTTGTGACCTATTAAATGAATAGCATTCTTCAAACTCCCTCATCTTAAATCTGTGTGTGACTCAAAGCAAATGCTATATTGCTGTACTTAGTCCTATTACAGTATGATTACTTGGAAATCTGCATTTGGAAACATTTGCCAATAGAAAATACAAGATTTCAAATAGCAGGAAATATACTCATTTGCCTTGAATACACTGCAAATATCTCGCATAGATTGCACTAAGTGCAGCAGTCTATGATAATCTCCACCTTTGATGCATATACATTTTGTTCCTCAATTGCACATTTTGTCAGCTGGATGAATGTACCTTCCAAAGAGAAGCTGTGGTGCCCAGGACTGCCCGAAAGTGAATGCACAGTAAAAAATTATTAAAGCAGTATCTTGCTCCCTGAAGAGTCCTGCTGATGCCCCATGTGTACTGATAGTCTTAGATAAAGAAAACGTCTCATCCCATCCCCTTTCATCCAAAGATGAATTCCTAAAGGCTCTAGCATGCAACATGTGGCTGCGAAATTGTTTCGTCTATTGCTGATCATTGATAGTAGTAAATGAACTTCAGAAGTTGCAGGTGACATCCCCATAAAAGCTTCACGGGCCACACTTTGCCTGTCCTTGCTTGCTGCCTGTCCTTGCTCTGTCAGCTGATCAGCCCGTGTTGTGCCAGAACTTCCATGATCTAGATACATTGTTTCTGTAAATCACCCAGAGACAGCCGGGATAGGGGACTGCATAGGTGCTTCATGTAATTATTCCCAAAGTGTCTTGCCAATCCTGAACTGAACTCCCAGAGTCTAAAGGAAGCATGACTCTGAAGAAGCAGCAGATAAGAAATGTTTGCAAGGGATGTGTTTTTAATTTGAAGAAGTTTTCTTAATAAAATTGCAAAGGTAACAGTCCATACTTTCATCTATAGTGTTGAGTTTAAGCCTAATTTCTTTGAAGCACTCTCCTACCCGTCTGGTTGGATGTTTCTAATAAGTAGCAGCTGAAGTGACATCATGACAAAACCTGAGAAAGATCTATGAACAGACTAAGACAGCAAAGACTGTCAGACAAACTGTAGACAGAATATGTAGTTCTGATGCCAAAAATCAGGAGCAGGGGCTGTAGGTACAGTTATTGGGCCATGTAGCAGAAGTTACCTCAGTGTTGAGCTCATACCAATTTTTTTCTATTGAAAGCCCTTAGTACAATTAAAGATGGTGTTTGTAGTCTTGAAGTCTGGATGAATATGCATAGAGACACGTCGGGTATGTATCTAACTATCACAACCAAGAGTTATGGGTAGTAAATGTAACCACTGACGAATAGAATACATCAATGCATATTTGAAATACCCAGTGTGAATTGGCTTAATGAAAAGGGAGAAGTCCATAGTCTTTATATTTAAAGTAATGCAAACACAGTTCTTGTGCCAAAGTAAGCCTCTAGTCTGTTTGGAATCCACACAGCATCTGATAGTTCTTGTTAAAAACCTCACAGAGTATGCTTTGGTTGGCAATCCTTCTCCTGCCTAGGACAGCACCGCGGTTCTGAAACTGATATGTATTGAGCTTTGATGAAAAGAGAGTTAAGATGATAATACTTCTTCCACAAGGGGCACTTTATTGCACATATAATTTGAAAAGATTTCCTGCTCAAATCTGCTTAGATATGTTACTTTGCTTTTAATTTCCTCTTTAGTTCTAAGAGGTACATTACAAGCTTATATGCCAATACATGGCCTGGATACATATTAAGTTTCCCTTTGCTACATTAATGATATGTATTTTTCCTCCACAGTCAGTGTACAAATCACAAATTATGCTGCTTTTAGTGAAGTCTTTCAACTGCTGAATTCCTTCTACGCTCTTGTTCTCATTTGAAGTTTATTGATCATAAGTACCATAAGACAATGTCTGCTGAATGTGAATAAGACTGTTACTGATTCTGGATCAGGAACCTCACAGTCTTCCAGTATATGTTTTCCAGATCATTTGTGATATATAATAAATTACTAACTACTTTAGGCAACCTTGTCATCCACCAATTTCTTTGCTGATCGCGATGAGGATTCCATTTTCATTGCAGTGTTTTAACTGACATATCTATACCTCATTGCTTCTATCCATGAAGATATCATTATTCCATTTTTTTTCTTTTTTTTGATTCAAGACCTTGCATTTCAGTTTGGCCCTGTCTTGAAGACTTAGAATATAGTTGTATGACTGAGTCAATGCAGTCTTTTTTTTTTTTTTTTTTTATAATATGTATTTAGTATGCAGTAATAGATCTAATGTTAGTGAATCTTTAATATCTCACTCTTGTTCTGATTTTATACAATATGTAGAGCTGGAATATCACTAGATCAGGGGAGCTCCCAGAAGGACATTACAGAAAACCCACATTCCTTGAAAATCCTATTCTCGGAAAAGAAGTATTCTCCAGACAACAGAACTCTTCTCTTGCCAGGAAAGGAGAGCTTTGTTCTTTGCGAGGAGAATGGGCTGTCTTTGATAAACTTCCTCTTATATTGCCTATACATAAATAATAACCTGCTTTGATTTTGAATTTATTTCTCTTGTCAGACAACCTGTGGGAATTGTGTGTGAAAATCTGGTAATAATTAATATCTTCAATACTGATGTGTCATTTTGAGTCATTTCCTTTCTCCTGTACACAAGGTCTAACTTAATGTTTTCAGTATAGCGGATGTCTTTTCCTTCCCATAGTCTGTCCTCATGTAGCTTGTAGTAATTGGATGGGTTCATAGCTGTTTCATTATACTTGCTATTTCCAGAATTGAGATGTGTTTTCATTTCCTGGCAGGCCATTTAATGGGAATTTTCATAATTCAAAATCTAATGGATCATTTTCTTCCTCTTCCTCTACTGCCACACAAGAAAGCAAAATGATCAATCTTTTAGTGAGTCCATTTTCCCATTTCCTTTTGAAATTCTAGAATTATAATGAATTTTCCTGTTTTACTATTTAAGCTTTTTTAAAATTATTATTATTAAGCAAATCCCAGTGGCTTTTCATATAATCAAAACTATGAAATTCTTCCTTGTGATTCAGCTTAGAACTGTTCATTTACTGTAGAGCTGTTGTCAGACTTAGATCCATTTTTTCCTGTCTTGTTTGTTCAAATGTTTAAAAAATACTGGATATTTATTCAATTTATGATATATCAGACATTTCATGAGAAGAACCATCTTGGAAAATTTGTGAAGAAGTACTGAGAACTTAATAGTACTAGGTAAATATTTCAAGAACATCTCTTCTTTCCTAACTTATATATATTCCTTTCAATGTGGACAATCATCTGAGATGTAACCTTCAGGCAATACATTCCTCTAGAACATCGCAAACTATCAGGATTTAAGACTAGCCAGCCACTAGATCACTCAATCACTCCTCCTGCCCCCATCTGGATGGGAGAGAGAATCAGAAGTCTAAAAGTAAGATAGTTGCTGGTTGAAATAAAACAGTTTAATGGGACAGAAAAAGAAGAAAATAGCAATAACAAAAAAAAAAAAAAAAAAAAAAAAAAAAGCTAAAACAAATGATGAAATAAAAACAGTTGTTCACTTCCAGCCCATTGACAAGCAGTGGCTGCCCCCCCAGCTTCCCTCTATTTTATATCCTCAGAGTGGTGCCATACATTATGGAATATCCCTTTGGCCAGTGTAGGTCAGCTGGTCTTGTCTGTGTCTCCTCTCAACATTTTGTGTCCCACCAGCCTTCTTGTTTAGTTTAAACACAACTTAGCAATCATTAAAACATCATTGTATTATCATCATCAATATTCTCATACCAGATCTGGAAAGTAAGATTTTATCAGCTCCTAGAAGAAAAATCAACTCTATCCCAGCTGAAAACAGGACACAGACTAACACTGTGAAGTTTGATTTTGTACTGTTATGCATTCTAAATTAGATCTTTCATTAACTGTGCTAGTAAATAAATAATTTTTTTCAGTTTAGAGAAATGATCATTAAATGTAAAGCCATGAAATTCTAAAATACAAATACTACCATTAGACGGTTTCTTTAGTGTATTTGTTAAGAAATTTTAATTTCATCCTCTTTCATAGATGAACACAACATGTTGCTGGAAATTAAGCATGTGCTTAGCTTTATGTTTGATTAAAGAATCATTCATGAAGGAGCACATTCCAGTGATACCCTCTTCTTTTGGTCATTAGCAAAGGGTAAGATTCAACTCTTATTATTCATGTGTGTCCTTTTTTGTTTGCAAGCATGACACGTGAAAAAGCCAAAATCATATATTAAAACCAGATCAGATAGTGGTTTCCACCTTTTCTCTGCAGCTTTATACACTTCATCTTTGGGAAAAAAAAAAAAAAAAAAGAAGAAACATTTTACAAAGTACATGTTTCCTCCCTTTACATTAAGGCTATAGTTGTTAAGGGATAATGTATTTAAGCTGAAATGTCCTAATAACACACTTATAATGAAAAGCTTGTCAAGTGTTTAATAGTGATACTAAGCAATTATTATGACACTGCAAAATGTGATCAAAGCCAATCACAGATACTTTTCCTAGGTCATATACCTCCAACCTACTAAATTGTTAAATTGCTAGCCATTAAGCTCAATCTCATTCCTGTTCCTTTGTACAGAGATAAAAATTGAGCATTTTGATGAACAAATCCATGTCAGAAACACCATCAACGTTCATCTGTGCTAGCAATTTGCTTTTCTAGGGGCACCTTTAGGGTTTAAACAGCAGTTATAATGACAGTAATGATTCCAGTGTACCTCTGATTCAAAGATTACAAAAATACTTGTGTTGCACGTAGTTAACCTGTACTTACTATTTGCTTCACATTCCCTGTTAAATATTATGAATAGACATATTCAGCCAGAAGCACAGTAAGAGAAAAATATGTTGCATCAATTCTTGCAGAGGACCAGGCTGGGGTAAGCATGTCTTAAAACTCTGGATACTGCTTTTTTTCTATGTAGCTAGATCCTCAGCAGCTACTGAATTCAGGAGGCAGTGAAGGATTGAAGGAAGAAAAGGAAAGCCCTTGCACTTGAAGATAGTACTCCTAGTGTTGTAGGTTGGGTTGATTTAGTCAGAAGTTTTACTAATGTTAATTAGGTTGGTTCCTTGTATTCCCTTATTTTTCCCCCACAGTGGTTTGCTCCAAGCTGTTTACCCCAAAAGTTCCTGTCACTCAGACCTGTCAATCTTCTCACCTCTCCCAGTTTTCTCCTAATTTGGTTCTGTCAGTTAAGGTTTGCTCACTCCCTGTTGAGTGTCAATCTTGTAACCACTCCCAGCTTCTTCATGAAAGTTCTACATCAGTCACTCCACCTTAGCCATTCTATTTGTCCCAGGACACTATGCCCACCTCTGTTATAATCTATGTCACTCCTCTATCGTTTGTCCCCATTGGGCGAGCCAGGCTTCCACCCCTGTCCACCCACCCCCTACTTAATCTGTTGTCGTTCTTTGTTCTCCGGCATTTGCATTGTATTGCACAGAGAGCGTTTTGTTCCGACCATGCATGGGAGAATAAAAGTTATTAGGGCTTGCAAGTAAAGCGTCCTTCTCTTGTCCCTTTGTCTCCTCTCAGCATGTGAAGCTGCCAAAGCTGCGTTACCTACGCTGCAACACTCAGCATTACCAGGGAGGCAGACACCATAATCCTGGAGTGCCCACACACATGTGGCGGCCACTCAGCCTCTCATAGGCAGTGCTAGCCGGTGCTTCTCAACTGCTTGAGGTTGTGACAGGAAGCCGCCGCATCCTAGGGCTGGAATTAACCTAGAATGGGGAATGGGTGATGTCTAGCATGCACTCAGATTGCTGAAGATTTCATTTTAACATTTGTGATCTACAAATAAAAGCCGTCTGTGATCAAAACTTATTGTTTAAAAGGGGGAAAATGTGATTTTTGGAAGCTAATATGAGAGGTCTGGTGTAGTGAAGATTTAGAACCTGGTCTGAAAATAATTAAATTTTTGACCAGGGTAACTGTAGAAATTGATGCTTTAAAATCTACCTATGTTTACAGTTCAGTTAGTATCAGTGAAGAAAATGGAGTTAATACACCAGCACTTGTTCCTATTTGTAGGGCAAGCACCATTTAAACCCCCTAGAGAAGCAAAGAGTTTCCTGTGCTATGAAGTTTAGGGTGGAGGCACCCCACTTACTGACTTGAATTGTTACTGTTGGGTTCCAGCCACCAGAGAATCATTAAAATGTACAGTGGAGCATCATGATGCCAGAGCCTGAGAATTCCATAAATCTCTGTCATAACGGAGAACACAGGACCGAAGGGAATCCATTGTGGTTCTTATGCAGATTTAAGCTTAAGTATAATTTGAGTAAAATGAGTCCTTATCAAAATGGAGATCTAACATTTTAGTATAGAAATTCTGGAGCCTTCATATGAGGCTACATGTTTCTTAGGACCAGTACTTATGTAGGTAGAGATATATATCTTATCTATATCATATGTATTTCTTTATATATATGATATGTATGCACATACATGTGCACATGCATCAATACCAACAAACTAATCTGATAATTATATACATATAATGGAAACATGTATGCATGTACATTTTATACTATGAGAAATGGCTGTATTGGCTAAAACGCCTCTTTGGAGGAATGTTTTATGGAATGGGTATGTTGCCTCATAAAACTTTGACTAGGATAATTATAATGCATTTCAATGTCAAGGCAAGGCATAAATCAACACACTTTACACTTTTGCTTTTAAAAAATCCCCTGAAAACCCTCATATGTTCAGCTGGCTTTTAAGATACATGTTTAAAATGCTGTGTTTCATTATTGAAAATGTTGTTGGTAATTCATGGGGCTTAGCAGAGCACACATATTCATCCCGGCAAACCTAAGTGTTCTCACTATTGCTTGTCACCTGAGAAAGAATATAAATTAAACAAAATGTACAGGTGACAAAACATGACTCTGAAGATTTTTTTAATATGTCATAATGGTTTCAGTGTTTTTGCAACCTCCAGATAAGCTAAATGTCAAAATTAAATTACTCCACTGAGTTATACTGTGGAAAAAAGTTGATAAAAATTTGTGACACATCTGATCTTAAAACATTTAGTTGGGGATTTCCCAGATTCTCTGTTTTGAACATCCAGTTGAGGATTGGATGAGTGGAATACCTCCAAATGTAAATGAAGGTCAGATTCAGGATCCCTTGATGAAACTGAATTGCCATAAGTCTATAGGTCCTGATGAGATGCATCCCAGGCTTCTAAGGGAGCTGGCTGATGCTTGCCCTGATAGTCTCCTTTGTATTTGAAAAATCATGTCAGTCAGTGGAAGTCCCCAGTGACTGGAAAATGGGAAATATTACTCTGATTTTTAAAAAGGAAAGAAAGGAGTCCCCAGGGAACTCCAGACCAGTGAGCCTCACCTCCATGCCTGGGAAAATCATGGAGCAGATCTTCAGAGAAACACCATTAAGGCACATGCAAGACAAGGAGGTGATCCTTGACAGCCAGCAAGGCTTTACCAAGGACAAATCATGTGGTCAACAAGAGATGATTGACTGATGAGTCTACCTAGACTTCTGCACTACCTTTAACACAGTCCCAAAAATCATCCTTATCTCCAGATTGGAGAGACCTGGATTTGAAGGGTAGACTATTCAGTGAATAAGGAGATAGATGGATGGATGGATGGATGGATGGATGGATGGATGGATGGATGGATGGATGGTTGGATGGATGGATGGATGGATGGATGGATGGAGGGATGGATGGATGGATGGATGGATGGATGGATGGATGGATGGATGGATGGAGTTGTGGTCAATGGCTCTATGTTCAGGAGGAGGCCTGGGATGAGTGATGTCCCGAAGGGCTCTGTCTTGGGACTGGTGCTCTTCAATATCTTCATCAATGACACAGAATGGGATCAATTGCTCCCTCAGCAAGTTTGCAGATGGCACCAGACCACGCTTTCCATTTGACACAGCAGGATGGGATGTCATCTAGGGTGACCTGGACAAGCTTGAGAAGTGGGGCCCATGAGAACTTAATGAGGTTCAACAAGTCCAAGTTCACCTGGCTGGGGCTGATGCCTTTCCCTGGATCCTAAAAATTAAGAACCAGACACAGTTAAGGGATAAAGGGTTTTTACCTCAGTATTTAATAAGAATCTTTATGGTGCACCACTTCATCAAGATGGAATATGCCAAAATGCACACACACAATAGATTTCATATACAATTTTATGGACCTTACAAATTAGCATATCTAAAAAAGATGCCCCAATGAGAGGCTTCCATGAACAGCATGATATTCCCCCATCTTGAAGAATTCCCCCCTGGACGGGCCTAATCTTAATTTACAGGATGTATCCTAAAGAGGACCTTGTTTTATCAAGATAGTGTAGGGCTTTCCGACCTCCAACTACAAGGCCCCTAGGATGTTAGGTCTTTTGGCCTAACAGAATATCGGGATTATGCTAAATTATCAGATTTAAGGAGTTACATGTATGCATGCTAAAAGCACTGAGTACACATAAAAGGTATGTAAAAGAAAAGGCAAAAAATTATCATGACATCAGGGCAATCCCAGACATGAGTACAGACTGGGAGAGGAACTCACTGAGCATTGAGAGGAGCTCTGCAGAGAAAGACTGCGGCGTCTACCTGCCACGACCTCAAGCAGTTGAGAAGCGCTGGCTAGCACTGCCTATGAGAGGCCGAGTGGCCACCACGTGTGGGTGGGCACTCCAGGGTTATGGCGTCTGCCTCCCTGGTAATGCTGAGTGCTGCGGTGTAGGTAACGCAGCTTTGGCGGCTTCACACGCTGAGAGGAGATGAAGGGACGAGAGAAGGACACTTTGCTTGCGAGCCCTAAGAACTTTTATTCCCCCATGCGTGGTTGGAACAAAACACTCTCAGCACAATGCAATGCAAATGCTGCCGGACAAAGAACGACAACAGATTAAGTAGGGGGTGGGCGGACAGGGGTGGAAACCTGGCTCGCCCAATAGGGACAAACGATAGAGAAGTGACATTAACTGTAACAACCACTGGGAACATAACAGAGGTTGGAACAGTGTTCTAGGACGAATAGAAGGGCTAAGGTGGGCTGATTGATGCAGAACTTTCGTGAAGAAGCTGGGAGTGGTTACAAGATTGACACTCAACAAGGAGTGAACAAACTTTAACTGACAGAACCAAATAAGGGGAAAACTGGGAGAGGTGAGAAGATTGACAGGTAACTGTGGATCTGAGTGACAGGAACTTTCGGGGTAAACAACTTGGAGCAAACCACTGTGAGGGAAAAATAGGGGCGAACAAGGAACCAACCTAACTAACATTAATAAAACTTCTGACTAAATCAACCCAACCTACAACAAAAGACTTGGGAGTTCTCATGGATGAAAAGCTGGATATATTTATCAAAATTGTTTCTAAAGATGTCTGATTAAAGTTTTTTTTTTTTAATTATGCACATTTTTTAATAATAGAAACTAAATTTAGTCATTTAATATAAAACCAAATTAGCTGGATATAGAGGACTGCTTCCATCACATTATACACTTGGTTTTTCTTACATATAGAGCTCAGCTTTTGGCAAGTGTTGAGAATAATCTAGGAGGCCAGATATGGCTGAACTGGTAATTGCTTCTAGGATCCATACTTAGAGCAGTCAGAAGCAGTCAGGAGTTTGATTTGATCCATTTTGCACAAAAATTGAGACAAAGCCTACCTCAGAGAGGTGCAATCTCAATGAAAATGACAGACAACAAGCTGCAAGCACATAGTAAGCATCAAAATGCCTTGGTATGAGGGTCAGTATTACAGTTCAAAGTTCAATCCAGTTATCAATTATTGTTTGTAGACAATTTCCAAGCAAGCAGTACAGAAAATTAATTTATACTTCATTCCTTCCTACTGTTTATGGATCTACCCCTGATTAAACCCAAAGCTGTTTTCAGGTTATATCTTTTATTATTTTTTAATGTTGTGAATGGGGTTATTTGTTCATACGTAACATGCAATTAGGTATCAGATGGCGTTTAGAATCAGAGTTGGTTGAACAAATTTCAGTTAAATTTTATGAAGATAGTAATATGATTTACGCTTCATAACAGACCTACTTATTGCTTTAACCTGCAGAATATTTGAAAGATAATTAGGAGAATAGAAATATTTTTTCTAGGAGTTTGAACTTTTTTTTTTTCTTCACAATTTGTAGACATAACCTAGATAAACCAGAACTAGGGAAAAATTGTCACAAAAGCTTATGTAATTGGAGATCCCTGTTCACTTTTAAGAATGGTTTACAGTAATATTTTGCAGAATATAATAAATAAATTAGGTGAATATGAAAGAACATCTAGTTGTAACTGAAATTTCTTTTCACTTTAGTGCGTTTTCTTACAAACAGGTTCTTCCAAGGGAACTCTATTAAGAAAAGGGCAAGAATTCTTTAAAAACTTTTAAATTTTCAAAAGTTATTGTGATTTAAAGTAAATGTCAATACAAAAAATTCCCTCTGATTATTTAAATATTGTTTGCAATTTTAATAATTTTTGTTCCTTGGAACAGTTGCAGAAGTCATCTCCATTTAGTTGTATAATCCCTTCAGCCCAGAATAGCTGTAAAGAGAGGTACAAAAGATTAACCATAAGACTAGCTTTTCTTTCACTAAATTGATGATTATGACTTAGCAAAATTGTTTAGATAAAAATGCTACACTTAATAATTTATAAGAACTAAAGTAGTTTTGAAGATAACAAGATAAAAATAGAGTTTTGCTTTTTTTAATAGTAGTTTTAATATTCAGGGAAAGTAAAGGGTTTTGAGTTACAGACATCACACATAACTGATTTGTGGTTGACAGTTTAGAGAAAAATACTATTTTTCTAGTATTTTTAGAAAAATACTAATTCCTATTAACTTCTGTTAATAGGAAGAGTTAAATAAATGCAAGATCCATACAATGCATAAGGTATTGAGCGCTATCCCCATTGAATTAGGAGTTCCTGTGAAGGTAGATCATGAACAGGAACACTTGTACAGTCCATAAGAGTAGCCTATGAAATCCTTTGTGAGTTCTTGCTGTTACCTAAAGCTATTTCTCCTAAGAAAAAGTAAAATTGTGAAGTAAGTTTCTCGATATACTTTCCTAGTGCTTTTAAAATCTATGATTAAAATTTCAAGATGGGAATCAGTGCTTGGTGTACCCTTCTGTGCTATACTCCATCTTGATTTTGACCAATGAAAGAATATGCTATAGGAAATAAAAATAATCTGACAGTCAGGAATGCATGATATTTTAGCATTACACTTGTTACCAAACTGTCTTAAAGCATAATCGTCACCTATTTTAAGAAGTCCCAGAGGTGTAAAGAGAAAACAAGACCCCACAATCTTGATCAATCAAAGCTGTCTAGAAATATTTCTGAATATTAAGTACATGTATTGAAAACATTAAGGTTTCTCAACTCAAAACTTAAGCTGAAAGTAAAATACTTTCCATTTATTAGCAGAGTCTGGAGGCAATAAGACAAAAATTTCAGAGAAATTGATATGGTTTTGTTTTTATCAAACTAATGAACTGAAGATTTCCACCTCTGGATGTACTCTTCAAGGGTGAGAAAAATATTATGATGTCTGTGGTAAGATGTCAATTCTAGTAATTTAACAATTTAGTAGTTTGTAGATATAAGATCTGAGAAAAATATCTCTTTCTGGATTCAGTCTAATTTTTGCAGTGTCACTGCTGTAATTACTGGTAAATTAGTAGTGGCAAGTGTTGTTGGCTGCAGGAAACAGTACAGAGGGACAGAGCTCCCTATGGGTCTTGTTCTTAATCCTTTTGTTCTTCAATACAGAATCACCAGAGAAATTTCCTTACATTCTTTAATATATTTATGATCTTGAAATCATCTTGATGAAAAACTATTTTAACACTAATATTTTTTTGTGACAGAACATCAAAATAATTCTAAAGTCTCACCATCTATATTAATAAGGTAATTTTGACAGCATTACTAAAACCAAAAGGAATTAAAGACCTGTTGAGCAAGTTCTATTTCTGACAGAAAACAATAAAAACCCCCAAACAAACATGAACAAGAAAAAATAAAACAAAACCCCTACATACATGCTCTATAATGTTATACTTTGACTTCTAATTTGAAACACAAGCCTTTATATATGATTGACTTTTCAATTTCCATTTATATTTCTGGATTTCATTTTTCATATAGAGCATTTGAAAATTGCTATTAGCAACTCATGATAAAGGCTAAATACAGAGGATAAAGAGTAATTTTCAATGCCTAAAGTAAACAGATACATGTCTTTCCTCTGAGGAATCCACAGCTGCAGTGAATACTGATACATCTTTTGACATTGAAAGTGATGATTTAGGTGCAATTTCAGATCAAGACAGCAGATTGCAAGGTCAAAAGCTATCCACTTGAGAAAAATCTTATGTTATCATATAGAATTTAAAACCTTTGATACAGAAATTCAGTAACAGAATAAAAAGGGTGCTACTGTTCTTTTTCTTTTTAAATTTACATCTGAAAGATGTGATAGTTATGATTTAACTTAAGACAAAAGGTAACAGAATAAAATAGGAAAGACAAGCTGGAGGTCTTGTAGTGCTTTTAGATCCCATCCATCCAAATGAGACTTTCTGAGTGGACACACATGCCAAAAGCAAATGTTCCATAAAGCATTCCCAGTGGATCTGAATGTGGTCACAGCCTCAAACACAAGGATCAGACTGATTTATTGTCAGACTAAGCACCTCTGCTGTTCCTTGCCATGGAGAAAGAAAGGTTTGGTGCGGCAGTTCATTGTTTCTCCCGGCTCCAGGCAGCTCCGGCACCTCTCGTCACCACCTCCCTCTAGAGTTCGGGCTCGCTGCTTGCTCCCGCGTGCTGCTGCCACAGCGCACCATCCGGGGCTTGCCGGGTTCTGTCACCTGCATGAGGGCCCAAGGCGAAGAGGGAAGGAATGTCCAAATCACCCACAAGGGAAGCAGGAAGGTTTTATTGGCTATGGAGAGCTGCAGCAGAGGGGCTGCGACCCACGCTTCCAGGGCCCGCATTGGGGAAATGGCCATTCCTTTCCTCTTTGCCTCGGGTCCTCGCACAGGTGACAGAACCTGGCAAGCCCAGGCCGGCCCGCCATAGCAGCGGCACGTGGGAACAAGCAGCGAGCCCAAGTTCTGGAGGGAGGCGGTGCTAAGAGGTGCCGGAGTGGCCCAGAGCCGGGAGAAACAACGAACCACTGCAAGTGGTGCCCAATGTGGGGCGCCACTAGTGGCAGTGCGTTATTTTTCTCGGCCCTGGTCAGCTCCCGATTGCCTGGCTTGGACACCTCGGCTTCTTGTCAGGGTCAGCACTTGTCGTGACTTCCAGGCGCTTCTGCTGCCATGCTCCGGGGCGGGTTGGCTGTGCTTTGCCATCGGCGCAAGGGAGGAAACGAAGAGGCAGGGAAAACATCCAAATCTGTCTGCGTGGCGGCTGGATGCTTTATTGACCGTGAGAGCTGCAATGGAGAAGCCACAGACCGCTCCCAACCTCGCGTGGATGAAAATGGCAGCCAGACCGGGGGGGAGCGGGATGATATCGGGGTGGGACAGGGAGGATGGGAGCCCTCCCGCCTAATGAATACAGACGCCGTGGTGATGACGTGGACCACAGCGACCAATGGGAACACGGCAGGGGCAGACACGGGGCTTTGGGGTGAGTGGGATCGCGGGAATGGGGTGACGGACACAGAATCCTCAGGAGTGGGCAGGGAGTGGTTACAAGAGTGACAGGGTGAAGCTCCAATGGCAGGCAGCCTGGAGCTGACCACCACGGGGGGGGGGGGGGGGGGGGGGGAAATACGGGGGATGCATGAGGGTACACAGAACTGGCAAACTAACAAAGATCAGAACCCCTAATCTGAACCCAAACCTGGGATGCAACAGTTTGGTAGCTTGCTCTGAGGACAGGAAAAACCACAAAGAGAATACTCCTAGCAGCTCCAATAGGAATGATAAGACCCATTCCCACTGTTTCTAACAACTCTCTGTGAAAGCCTCCATGTATCTACCAGCTTGTGGTGTATCTGTTTCTGCAGGATTCTGAAATTTATTTACTTCGTCAATATTTTTTTAAAAGGAAAAGTCATAAAAAACCTGTCTTTTTAAATATACCTATGAAAATTAGATTCCAAAATGTGTGTTATAACACCTGCTACAGCTTTCTTTCTGAAAATATAAATATCAGATCCTCACTGTAGTTTTTGTGACCAAGGGGCTCAAAGGTATTGTGCTCCCATTAAGGAGAAATCAGATTTCACATCAATAAGTATAGACAGAGAAGAAACTGCAAGACCAAAAATTGTATCTGTAGCTATGCAGCTACTGAAGAATTTCTCACAGAAACAGTGAAATGTAGTTCCCTGGTAATAAAAGGATATTTCCTTCTCTACAAGTAAATCTCAAAAATTAGGCCAGAAGAACCACAGTTAAGAAACTAAACACAAAGAGGTCATAAAGCCCCATAACATATAATAATTGCATGTCCATACATTGCTGCATTTAGTAACACCAAAATAATTTCTAGCAAAATCTGTACAAGACCTTCAGTAATCCAATCACCTGGCCAGAAAGAGAGGGAAAGAAACACAGCTCTCATATTTCACTAGGGCCTCAAAATTCAGATTCTGAAGCCAGAATCACCCGAAATGAATCACACTGGCATGTCACTCACCATCTACATTATATTCAGTCCTGACTGAAAAAGAAGATGATTGAAATATGTTTAAAATATTTGTCCTTAAGTTACTGTGAAACCATAAGGGAGGAATATAACAAAGCTATTCTGGTATAAAATGTGAAAATCCATCTTTAGAGTAGTCTCACAGAAAGGCAACATAAAATATTTTTTATTAAAAAATATGTTCTCAATATAAAAATAAAAATTAGAATTAATACAATGCTAAATAGTTAAAACTTAAACATTGTTAATCAGTGAAATCCACCAAGTCTGGCACCAAACTCTTCTAGATGCTGAGTTACAGATTTGGTCACAAACTGGAGACACATGAAGAAGGAATAGTCATGTAATTGTCTAAATTTAAAATGGCCACAGATACCAGCATATTTTATGATCTAGAATCATTGACTTGCTTGCTGAGTCTGCTTGTCAGAGTGCTAGCTGACATCAACCACAGTTTTAACCATTAAATCATCCTTATTCTTATTAGTTTTCTGATCCTTGTTAGTTGTATACCCCTTACTACTCACATCTTCACTAGGAAACATCTTTAGGTTTTAGGCTTTACATCTTTGATCTATTTGGATTTATGGTTGTTTGTAACTGCCCTGATAATTTCTTCTGTCTTTTGCAGCCTCCAGTGGACACAATCCAGTAGAGTTTGCCTTAGGCCAGGTAAAGTTTCATTTTTGTTGTAGAATGCAAGCAGGCTTGCCAGGTTTTTCTGAAGGTGGAAAGAGTTACAAACGAGACTGAAATAAAACTTTTGCAATGGATAGGGAAATCAGAACATAGGAATACCCTTTTTTTGTTGGATTTCTACCTTTCCATATGTGGTTTGCCATTAAACAACCAAAAAAAAACCCCAGAGGTTTTAACTGTTTCTTAGTAAGCAGGACATTGATAGTCTCTTTCAACACCAAGAGTCTCAGGGTATGATAAAGTATCAGATGACAATCAGGAATGGTTCATCTCCCATTCATGTCTAAACCCAAGCCAAAACCAAACTACATTGCTTGTGGTAACACAGATATAGCCAAAACTATCTACAGTAAACTAACCTTCTTCCAGCAGTAACAGATAGAGAAATTCATATGTTATGAGTAGAAGGAATAGATAAGATGTTGTTATGATATTTTTTCTAATTCTCAGTTGTAACCTTAGACTTCTGTTTCCCATTATATTATAATTTTGCTAATTCCTATTGGTTCTCTAATGACAAATTTCCTCCACTCCTCACAGATTTATGCCCTATATTCACTAGTACCATCTGTTGGCAAAAACAAACCATAGATTTACCAAACAAATAAACATTAATATCTAAAATAATTTGGTGGCTTGGAAAACGTGCTACAACCTAGAAACTTTCATGGATTTTTTAGCTTTTGTTTTCTGTGATATTCTCTCTTCTTCCAAGGCTTGTGTGGACAGAACTCATCTAAAACTCTCCTTTGTTAGAATCTAAACCACATACATGGGAAAGTAGCTGGTGGATTGATCTAGTGCTTTTGACAAGCCTGAGAAGACTTCTTAATTTTCTCTCTCAGATTAAATAAGATGGCATGTTTAAGTGCCATCAGAACTTAAGTTTTCCTGTACACTGTGACATTAAACTATTTCTCATAGATTATAAAAGAGAAAGAATTTTAATATGAAAGTACTTATGAAGAAGGAAGGATAATGTTTTGTCTATTTGATCCAGGTCTTATAAGCTCTCATAAACAAACATTATACCCTTGATAGCTCAGCTACCTCAGGTGGCATAAAAGTAGCAGGATGGCTCCTGTGACAGTTTTGGAAACAAAAAGTTTAATAAAAGGCAAAATAAAAAAGCTCTTTACAGAAAAAAACCAAGCCAGGGCAAGAGGTTGTTGCTCCTGCTAAAGCACTTCACAAAAGCGATTTACTTCTTTTGTTCTCTTCTTTTCTAGTGAATTGCTTTGGTGGGACTTTTTGGCTTCTGTCCAATTATCTACCCTTAAGTTTGAGGTGAAGTCTCCAAGGTTCTATGAGGTGTCTTTTAACCAAATTGAGGAGAGAAACTTCTGGGCTTTCATCTGGATTTTTAAGGAGACAAAGGGTAACTTGTTTACTCTGTCAACAGAGGGCACATTCTGAAAGAGAGAAAGAGAGAAAGAAAAGAAAGAAAGAAAAGAAAAGAAGAAAGAAGAGAAAAGAAAGAAGAAAGAAAGAAAGAAAGAAAGAAAGAAAGAAAGAAAGAAAGAAAGAAAGAAAGAAAGAAAGAAAGAAAGAAAGAAAGAAAGAAAGAAAGAAAGAAAGAAAGAGAAGAAGAAAGAAAGAAAGAAAGAAAGAAAGAAAGAAAGAAAGAAGAAAGAAAGAAAGAAAGAAAGAAAGAAAGAAAGAAAGAAAGAAAGAAAGAAAGAAAGAGAAAGAAAGAAAGGAAAGAAAGAAGAAGAAAGAAGAAAGAAAGAAAGAAAGAAAGAAAGAAAGAAAGAAAGAAAGAAAGAAAGAAAGAAAGAAAGAAAGAAAGAAAGAAAGAAAGAAAGAAAGAAAGAAAGAAAGAAAGAAAGAAAGAAAGAAAAAGAAAAGAAGGAAGGAAGGGAAGGAAGAGAAGGAAGGAAGGGAAGGAAGGGAAGGAAGGGAAGGAAGGGAGGAAGGAAGGGAGGGAAGGGAGGGAGGGAAGGAGGGAAGGGAGGAAGGGAGGAAGGGAGGAAGGGAGGGAGGGAGGGAGGGAGGGAGGAAGGGAGGGAGGGAGGGAGGGAGGAAGGGAGGAAGGGAGGAAGGGAGGGAGGGAGGAAGGGAGGGAGGGAGGAAGGAAGGGAGGAAGGGAGGGAGGGAGGAAGGGAGGAAGGGAGGAAGGGAGGAAGGGAGAAGGAAGGAAGGAAGGAAGGAAGGAAGGAAGGAAGGAAGGAAGGAAGGAAGGAAGGAAGGAAGGAAGGAAGGAAGGAAGGAAGGAAGGAAGGAAGGAAGGAAGGAAGGAAGGAAGGAAGGAAGGAAGGAAGGAAGGAAGGAAGGAAGGAAGGAAGGAAGGAAGGAAGGAAGGAAGGAAGGAAGGAAGGAAGGAAGGAAGGAAGGAAGGAAGGAAGGAAGGAAGGAAGGAAGGAAGGAAGGAAGGAAGGAAGGAAGGAAGGAAGGAAGGAAGGAAGGAAGGAAGGAAGGAAGGAAGGAAGGAAGGAAGGAAGGAAGGAAGGAAGGAAGGAAGAAGGAAGGAAGGAAGGAAGGAAGGAAAGGAAGGAAGGAAGGAAGGAAGGAAGGAAGGAAGGAAGGAAGGAGGAAGGAAGGAAGGAAGGAAGGAAGGAAGGAAGGAAGGAAGGAAGGAAGGAAGGAAGGAAGGAAGGAAGGAAGGAAGGAAGGAAGGAAGAGGAAGGAAAGGAAGGAAGGAAGGAAGGAAGGAAGGAAGGAAGGAAGGAAGGAAGGAAGGAAGGAAGGAAGGAAGGAAGGAAGGAAGGAAGGAAGGAAGGAAGGAAGGAAGGAAGGAAGGAAGGAAGGAAGGAAGGAAGGAAGGAAGGAAAGAAGGAAGGAAGGAAGGAAGGAAGGAAGGAAGGAAGGAAGGAAGGAAGGAAGGAAGGCCGGAAGGAAGGCCAGGAAGGAAGGAAGGAGTCAGGAAGGACGGAAGGAAGGAGAAGGAAGGAAGGAAGGAAGGAAGGACCTTGATCTGCCGTTTTATGTTTCAGGATAATAAAAAATAATCTTCTCTCCAGGAGCTCCATAATATATATATCTGTATGATAGAGACAAATGTTCCAGATGTCAGGAAATAGCAATATTTCCCTCCATTTTATAGTTAAATTATTATCTCTTTTTCTGACTTGAGTAAAAACAGTCAGGAGAAACCTGTTAGTGATAACATTTTTGAATCAAACTCAGCTTGAACCCTTTTGATAGTAAGGTGTTTCCTTTGGTTTGCACAAATGAGCCATTCTTACAGAGGTTTCTCTGAGCTCAAATCTGGCATCCATTTATTTGCATTTTGGCTAGTGAACTTATTTTCCACCACAGCCCTACATTACACTCTGCACACAGAAAAAACACAACAACTTAAGAACATAACAAAAATCCCCAACCTAGCTGACTTGCAGAGATTTCTTCTACTATACAATGACACTCTTCTGTTTTTAAGTAAATTTATGTTAATGACCTTTTAGCCTTTCTTCAGTGAGGTTCACTAAGGTCTAGCAGACTTCAATGTAATACTAGTAATTTCCTTAATGCTGTATATTTTGAATCAAAAAATTAACTGCTAATGTGATTGTAATATTAGCAAGTTACAGCTTACATCTTCAGAGTTTTTATTATTACTGTACCATATTATAATACTTTTTCTCAGAAATTCATCGTTTTTCTTCTCTCTACTGATATTTCAAGATATTTGCAAGATTAAAAAAAAAATCAACCACACAAAACAATCTGTACTGATTCAGAAAAATATATCCTAGCCTTCTATTAAATTGAAGGTTATTTTACTGGCTTTAATTTCTCTCCCCTACCATTTAGTGTTCTACTATTTAAAATATTACTTGTATTATACAACTATTAAATGTGTAGGCATAGTTCATGAACATATTTTTTTTGTACATGTGTATTCCTTTGTGAGTTTTCTTCTTATGCAGGTGCCAGTCCTGCAGATAGAACATACCTCCCCTGCATGAAATTTTGATTTATTTTATTACTTTTGCTAGCCTCCAGCTATTCATATTCCAAGTACTATTAGCTTTCCTTGACTGAGGATATTAGGAAACAAATATGTTTGTATATGATTAGTCTTTCAAAACATAGAATCCATCATGAAACAATATAAAAGGTTGTTTTTTTTTTCCATGATGGAAGAGAAGCTGATTCTGTTCAAAGATTTTAGAATGAAAATTCTTTTCAATTAAAATGGAGACCAAACCTAATAATTCAACTAGTCTTCATCTTTTTGCTTAGCCCTTAATGTATTCCTCCTGTATTTGTATGATAAAGACCATTTATTGAGCATCACTACCCAAATTATACAGTTTTGATGTTGGATCCTAAGACTGTCATCTAGTAAGTAAACAAACAAAGAGTATCTGTGAGCGGCTGACCAATAAATTGGACTTCATCAAAAATTCAATACCATCCAGCAAAGCATTGGGATATTGCTGGCTTCAATTTATGGAAAAGGATTTTCACAGACAGTGTGTCAGTCATGCAAAAGGATGGTTGAAAATAACTGTTGGATTGGCATATTAATGATCACAGGAGACCAATGTAAATGTCATGAACTATTGGGAAAGAATAAACTGAGCATTGCTACAAGTCTTCATGTGTTCCCAGTGTGAACAGATAAAAATTTTATCACAACAAACAGCATGATAGTTTGCATGAATTATTAAATCATATGCATACAAGAGGGTTTATAATTAAACAGAAAGACTTACTGAGGACCATAGTAACTGACAATGTCTAGAGCCTGAAAAGTCCAGTTGTAAGTCAAGAGACTAGCATATATGATTGCTTTTAATCTGTGCGACAATTTGTGAGTTATTAATTTATAATATTTTTTTTATATTGCCAAAGTGGAGATGAATGTACAATTAGTCTTTCAGCATGCATATGTTATTAATAAAAAATATTAAGCATATAGCATTATTTATATGCAATCACTTTTTATCTGTCGCAATAATAATAACTCAATTATAATAAGCTATTTAATGCATAAATTTAGTTTAAATTAACTATGTTGTCCTTTATGCATTATTATGTATGAGCCTCTCTAATATGCCTTCTGTTTTACATTTTTAGCAACAAAATCACATGCTTAAAATTCTCAAGGGCTTATTTTGTATTTCAGTGATGAACAATTCAGCCTTAAGGTACTTTATCAGATTATAAAGCCTGTGACATTTGGAATAATAATGGAGGTTCCTTTTTAACCCCATTATGTACACAAAGTCTTACAGTATGCTAATGTGTGCAGAAGGTCAGTAGCTCTTCTTTCTTATTGCCCTCTACCCAGAGAGAAAATAAAGAAGTTACTTTGTAGAAACAAGTAAAAAGTTTTCAATTATGTTTTTCTTTTATAACCTGAAGTACAGGAGACATCAAATAGCTTATATTACTCACTTCTTCCTAGCTTATTTTACCTACTATAATGGATTAAGTTGCATTATTCTTCTCTTCTGGTTTGGGACAATGCTGAAGATGTTAAATAGTTGACTGCCATTACGTCATTTTAAAGAAAGGAGCAAGTACATAGGGGTACAAACACTAAAGAAACTAGCCCTGAAATTCTCAGCATGAAACTCCCAAAAGGGAGAAAGTTTTTCATCCCTTTCTGAAATACCTAAGCCCCAGTACTTATACTGTGAAGTACAGTTCCAGCACTCTAGTTTGACACTAGTCCAAGGTAGTTAGTTCTGTCAGGACTGGAGAATTTCTGCAGCATATCACAGAATCACATATGTGGCATAACCATGCACATGAAGAATGAAATCTTTCTAGTTTGAGGTAGCTATGAGGCAAACACATTAGAAGATTCCAGCAAATTCTCCACTTGTGTCTGTCTCTGTATAAAAACTTGGGTTTTTTTCCTTGAAAATACTAACTACTCTCTTTTATAACATTTTATGCTTTAAATTGGTTTGAGATGTTCTTAAATTATTCATTTAATATACTTGTATTATATGTTCTTTATAATGTTGGTATGCAATTTATATTCCAATTTTAAAGCAATTTTTTTAAAATTTGCAAAGCGCTTTCCCACACCATTTGTTCAAGTCTCTAGACCAGTATAATATTACAAGTCTTAGCGTCACTTGCAAGGTCCTAAAAAATTCAGAATCAAGCTCAACAGGACAACACAAACTTTACAATAGGTAAGTTTCTATCTGATATTGAATGGCATTTAGATGTAATCTAACTGCACCTAAATTCTGGTTACCCCTATAAATATACAGAAATGAATCAAAAGTAAAAATCTTCCGAGTTGCTTTTAGAATTTTGTTTCTGTACTAATTACAGACAAGTAGTGGCCATGATGATAGAATCATGGAGTCAATCATACAATCATTCAATGACTTGGGGTGGAAGGGACCTTAAAGATCAACCAGTTCCAACCTCCTGCCATGGGCAGGGTCACCTTCCAGTAGACCAGGTTGATCCAAGGTCCCATCTAACCTGGCCTTGAACATTTCCAGGTATGAGGCTTCCACAATTTCTCTGGATAACTCTTCCATTGCCTCACACCCTCAGAGTGAAGAATGTCTTTCTAGTTGTCATGGTTTGACACTGGCGCAATGCCAGCGCCCCCATGAAAATGCACCTTCCCTAAATAAATGCTGTGAGATGTTATCAGGAACAGAGCAGAGCAGGCCCAAGCTTAATAACAAAGGGGAAAAAAACTTTATTAAACTACTACTAATACAGAAAACACATAAACTAAATCCAGGATGAAGACCTTTTAAAAACACCCCTCCTCCTCCCAATTTCCAAAACACCCACCATGAAACATCACCCGGGATTCCTGATCAAATTACCACCCTTTGGATAATCAATACTCAAGCTATCAAGGGAGAGAGAAGTCTCTTTTGCACCACAGACCCCCCCCAGGCAACACAGTTGCCACCTCCTGTGTTTCCATGTTACACATGGCAACCGCCCGGAGAAAATCTGCCAGTGTGACACTCTCCTTTCCATGTCACAGTGCTCTCACCACCGTGCATGGACAGACTGCTCATAGGGCTCCTTTAAGGATGCTTTGCCACGGACCCAAAGATACAACAGTTCAGCTTCTCATCTTGGACTACAGTCCCCCCCATTTTCCCCTGGGGCCAAGGGTCCAAGAACAGAAATCATCTTCTTTCCCGAAGACAGAGGGCATCACCATTCCCTCCTCAGCTTTCTTCTGTTCTTGCCATTCCTGTGCGGTTAGAAGCTGAAGCAGGTCTCCTTGGGTCACCACTGCATCCCCTAAAATGCAGTCTCTATTGCAGGAGATTTTGGTTCAGTCCATGGCTAACAAGAAAAGTCCAGCCATAAGCTACTTCATCATCTCCTCCCACCTAAATATTTCTTCTTCTAACATCTCAGGTCCCGGACTGTCTCTCTTCCACTACAAATCAAGGAGGAGTGATATTTTACAAAGCCCTCATTTCCTGGAAAGGGTTAAAAATTCAGACTCCCTGGACGGCTGATATCTCAGTCCAGCGTTCCGTCTCCCACGCTGGACATCATCCCCCCACTTCTCCTTCTCCTCTGCCGGCAAATTTCCAGGTGCCGCCAGGCTCTCTGTCACTTTCCCTCTGTGGGGGGGAACAAAGGCATCTCCGCTTCTCTCCACCCTTCAGTCCGCAGGAGCTGGCTCAGTTCAGACCTTCAGCCCCTCGGCCTACCTGGACAAGGCGCGTGGCTTCCCCTCCCCCACCCAGCCTAAGGCTGGGCAGGGGAGAGTCTGCACTCTCTGACGACCGGAACCAAAGAGACAGTTCCCCTGGGAGTTCTTGCTTTTAACCCCCTGTGTTCTCAGAGGCATGTCCATACTTTCAGTGGTCACTCCAGGTGCCAATATCCAAACCCTGACCACTGATTGGTTTGACCCAGCTTCCTGGAAAAAATTCACTTCCCATGTCAAACCACGACACTAGTATTAATCTAACCTACTCTCTGCCAATTTAAAGTTGTTACTCCTTTCCTTGTCCTCACATGCCTTTGTGAAAAGTCCCTCTCTGCCTTTCTTCTACCTCCACCTTTAGCTAGTTGAAGCCTGCTATAAAGGTCGCCCCAGAGTCTTCTCTTTTCCAGGCTGAACAACCCCAAAGCTCTAAGACTGTCTTCATAGCAGACATGCTCCAGCCCTCTGATCATCTTCATGGTCATCCTCTGGACCTGCTCCAAACATGTCCTTGCCCTCCTTATGCTGGAGGCTCCAGGACTCCAGGTGGGATCTCACAAAAGTGAGAAGAGGGACAGAATAACTTCTGTTGACCTGAAGACCAAATTTGACAGGCATGATTTGAAGTTAGTGAAACCATGTTGGCTTATGTCATCATTTTCAATGTGTCTTGGCACAGACCCCAGGAGGATCTGCTCCATGTTCTTCCCTGGCACCAAGGCGAGACTGACCAATCTGTAGTCCCCAGGTCTTTCTTTCTTCCTTCCCTTTTTAAAAATGGGAATTATATTTCCCCTTTTCCAGACTGCCACAACTTCTCAAATATGATAGATAGTGGCTTGGTCATATCATCTGCCAGTTCCATCAGGACCTGCTGATGCATCACACCAAGTCCTATGAGGGGACTGCTTAGATGGTCTCAATCTCTCCTACAGTAGTGTACTGTGGCAGACTTCTGCTATAAAGTCACCTGCCCCAACCCTCTCTTTGATGCTGACTGTAAGACCTCAGTTCATACTTCACACATCCCCAGGCAGAGGTCCATGATTCCATTTGGTCATTGACAAAGAGGGCAACAGACCCTCCTTGTCTCCCCTGAATTGTCTTAAGGAAATTTTACCTCTAGCTCTGCTGCTTACAGAGCTGAAATGAATTTAACATTTTGTCTGTCTGTACTCTAATTTCTTTTTTTTTTCTGTAGCTCAGTGATATCTGTTTAGTTCAGATTTAACTCTGAACTGCCTTTTGTTATTAGATTGTGAGGAGCTTAGCATAAGAAAGCTTTTGCTTTTTGGACATCTGAAATGCATTGGAATTCAATAACAGCACATTTACTCTCCTGTTCACAACCCCAAAACTTGGACATGATGCTTTACTTAAAAGATATATGAACAGTTTCAAATATTTTTTCTATTTGAGAAAAAGCCTCACTTATGCAATGAGCAAAGATGATTACTTCTAATTTTTCAGTACTACATTGAACTATATATGGCATTTTTAATTTTTTTTTATTTTCTTTCGTATAATTATACCACAAAACATATAAATAGAAGCTATACCTGAAGTCAAGAAAAGTTATTATTTTAGTAGTTTATTAAAGTGCAGGAGCTTTTAAACTGTAATACTATTTCTTTCTGAGAATAAAACAACTCAACACCTATTTATATTTTCCTTTAAAAATAGAGGTAGTTCAGGCCATGTACTTTGCAATGTTAAGGGGTTAATTATGCTAGTGCAATCAAATCAAGTATAATTGAAGACTGAAGAAGAAATTTTTATCTGTCTGGGTTTATAGGATTTCTTAAAGCAAACATTTATGCTCTTGAATAAAATATCTGTGCTCATACAGGCAAGAAAAAAATCTATATGGAAGTCAAAAGATAAAAGATATCTAAGGAAAAAACGATGCTTAGTTATACAAGCTAACATTTAAAAATATTGTGAGCTTTTCTATGTATTTTAATGCACTTTTTTTCCCCCACAATTTTAATTTTTATAGGTAAATCAGCTTGTTTTCATGTTTTCCCACTTATTTAGAATCTGACACTAAAATAACTCAGCCAAAAGCTTTTTGATTAGTGTCCTTACACTTAACAAGCAACATCTACTAGTATCCAAAATAGATACCTGCTAAAATGGAAATTAATATCCTGTGACTGAAAACTGAGATTACTTCATGCAAGTATTCAGCTATAATGCAATCTTAAAAGAAGATCTTCAAAAAAAGATCTTTCAGAGAAATCTTGCACAATAGTTACTCACTTGTTTGTTGGACTTTTGTTCTTCATTACTTTACAGTGCAAGTATTTCTGTGGTTGTTTCCATGCTTCTGCACCCATGTATGTGTTAACATAGGAGGATAAATATCTGTGATACTTCAGGGAGTCCTGGAACTTGGGTACTGAGAGTTTTTTCTTTCAGTGACTGGGACAAAGTTCTTCAGTGTAAAACACTCAAAACCATCCAACTAATTCTGACTGCAAGTTGGATTATGTAGCTAAAATAGCTAGAGAGCAAGTATTTCCAATTTTTCACTGCAGTGTCTCAGGATGTGTGGCTTCATGTTGTACTTCAGACTTCTAGGTCTTCATCTCAAATGATGGACTCCTTTTTAACCTACCTGGATACTTAACCACATCAGATCTTCAGAAACATTTTCATGCATTCTTCTCACAGTATCCTCTACATTTTCCTTCAGTTCAGTTCTACATTTAACAACTTTTGGTATGCTTTTTCTGGCACACAAGTACTTTCCCTACTTCTGCCATCACTGATAAAAGACAAGTCTAGGAAAGAAGGGGAATTTCTAAGAAAAGGCAGTACCAGCCTGACAGTTAAAATGCCTCACTTTTCTCTTGTGCTAGATATATGCCATAGAATATAGTCCCTCTCTGTTCTGAGTCTGGAATAGCAACGATCATCAGACGGAATTTTTGCTTGTGTTGTCCAACATTATCAGCAGGTCAGTGTCTCACAAATTACATTCATTAAGCTTTGAATGCGTTGTTGGTGTAAGAAACAGTCATGAAACTGCATTCAGAAATTTACATAAATATAATACAGGGAAAACAGTTAAAAGCCTAGAAACCACAGCCAAAACCCCACTCTTACTTCTTCCCTCTTTAAAAGCACTCTCTGAGAAATGGATGGGCTGCAAGTGCTCCATCTAAAAGCTTTCTTAACAAATTCAGTACTGAGACATTTTTTTACAAGACAGCAATGAATGCATGTCCTAGTTTTATTTCAATACTTCATGAATTAAGGTAATCCCAAAGAATGATTATTTAAAAAAAAAAAAAAGTGACCGTTCCTCCTTCCATTATCTTGGCCACTAACTAGGCATTTATCAGCATGAACTTGAACATTCATAACTGTGTTGTGTCCTGAAGAAAATTTTTAATCAATACTAATTGATTTCTATGAAGCAGAACTTTTTCAGGTAGGAGTTCTTACTTGTTCCTAGTTTGGAGATAAGATCTTTTCTCTTGTTGTTCTTTTTTTTTTTTTTTTTTTTCTCTGTTACGAGGATTTGGCATGCCACAGGTCTCAACCTGATGAACAGGAAAATATGGACAAGGATACCCAATTAGCAAGTGTGTTTATTGCATTTTGTTGTACTAAACTGAGTTCAGAAATACAAGTCTTAATTTCTCATTCTGACCAAGAGATGTATTTACTAGTGAGACAAGGAGGTAGAGAGAAGGTCTTTGGAATCCTTATTCACAGTTTTACTGTGGGACACCAAATTCTGAGACAGATTCTATGTCACTGCACAACTTTAACCATACTTTCAATCATCCTTGGCCTCCCAATCAGGTCAGTCTCTTTCTTTGATTAATCCCAAAATATGGAATATATTGCATAAAAATTCACTCCCTCCTGACCTTAGCTTCCAGGCAGTGCATTGTAATTTAACTAAAGGATGATTCATCATATCTCCTTGATAGCAATGTGAAGAAGTCAGAAGCAGAAGTACAGGAGCAAGTAAAAGAAGAGAAAAAAATAAACAAACAAACAAACAAAACAAGCCCCAAACCCCAAACCTATAACCCATCAAGAATAAAAAGTGAAGGCAACCATATCCAGAGATCCATAGCTGCCACCCACCTGTGAGATGTAATAGATAATAGCCTTCTAGCAGATTTTTAGCTCATGGAAAGAGCTAGGAGACTTGACCTGACTAAGCAGCTTAGGTAAACTGCCTGGAGTTCCATGTTTCTGACACAATCATTATGTCTATGGAGAATAATATTTCTATATAAAGGAAAGAAAAAGCCAACATCTCAGAGAGAGCTAGGGAAGTTTTCTAGGGCAACTGCAGGAACAGCAACACCAACCAACTTTGTGTGACCAACTATTATCTTCTGGTCAGGTTTCAATGCAAGGCTGCAAAAGAGAGTTTTGGGCCCAGCTGTCTTCAGAAGTAAATTAAATGGTAGAAACCTACTAACTGTTACAAGACTTCGAAAGGAAGGAGAACTATTCTGAGCAACAGCTTTCAGAGAAGTTGTGCATGAAATCAAAAGAGAAGTCAGATCCACAGACCTGTAGGCCCTAGGTCCATGGTGTTTTCCCACCTAATGATTCTATGATCCTGTAATGCAGAAAACAACCACCAAAAAAGAGCAAATGATCATAACATTGTGAATGTGGGCATGTCCGTGAAGCATTTCAAAACATTGTCAATGAAGAGAGAACAGGCTCACACTATAAAATGAATTTCCTACCAACATCACAGCTCTTCCTCACTTTCTTGCCTTGAGTCACCACAGGGCTGGGGAGAAGCTGTCTTTCCCATCAATCCATTACAAGATACCCTGAGGCAGCTTTCTTAGGTCAAAGAGAATCAAGATTCCTCTTTTTCAAACATCCACACTTCGATCCTTTTTCCCATACACTTTTAAAATGTAATATTTTTTTTTTTTTTTTTTTTTTTTTTTTTTTTTTGTCACATGAAAGAAACATGATCAGCTCTCTTCTTCCTATCTCTTGATTTCCTTTAATTCAAAAGGCTAAATTTCAATGTCTCAAAAGGTATTCATCCTTTGACACAGCTTGGAAAGTCTCCTGTGTGCACTGCCTGCAGGCTAAAGTAATTTCAAGTAAATGGATTTCTTCATAGCCTAAACCAAAAAAGGTAGAAGATGGGAGAAGGTGAGAGTTAGACACTTAGCTTGTAGTCATTAAATCACACTTATTTGTGTGGGAGATAAATTATAGAGCTTAGAATAACTTTTTGTCTAGCAAATGGCATAACTGCCAGGATGCAGATCCTGGGTGAATTTTGGAGATGAGGCAATTATATCTTGGCATGTAGTTTTGCCATCTTTCACACACAGGTACTTTAGGGAACCATTGCCATTAACTGTACGTAAAATAACCAAATGATGATGTGACAATGCAAGAACAGAAGGAGTGGGCAGTGCTCAAGTAGGAGAGTTAACAGCAGTCTGGAGTCTGACTATAAGGAATTTGGATGATAAGAGACCAGTCTGTGTTTATACAGATGCCTGTGCAGTTTTTATGAGGTGTACTGAATGGCTCCCTTTTTGGGAATAAAACCTGTGAGAAGTAAATAGGGTACTGGTATGGCAAAAAGTGAAGTGGGAGAAATCCTGAAAGTTGCAAGATCCATAGCAATATCAGTTGGATGGGAAAGAGCCCAGTAGAAAAAGGGACCATGCAGCCCAACTCTTAAATAACCAAATAGACTCCTTCACTCGGTTGGCTGTCTTAGCAGAGGAAAAAGAAGTAGAACAAGAGGAAGAGAAATAGGGTTATCTGTTGGAGTGGCCACAAGTGAATCATGGTCACTCTGGGATGTAGACTTGTTTAGAGATGGGCTAAGTAGAGGACGGCTGGTCACCCTAAAGGCATATGAAACATTTATCTCTACCTGCAGCCAATTCCACACC